>NW_017972843.1:0-17490 GCF_001876935.1 Asparagus officinalis | reverse complement strand
CTGTTTCGTTTTCACATCCATAGCTTCAAGTGCAATCTCTCTTCTTGCCATAGGGCTATTTTAAAGAGAGGGTCTTTCTTGTGATTGCTACTGTTGTGAGTGTGATCTCGTGGAGGTCAATTGTGTGGTTGTGAGATCTCGTGGAGATCGTTGTGCAGAAGAAGTTTCGGTTTCCAAACCGGATTGTGTAGTGGATTCTCCTCGAGAGTGGGGATCAGGGACGTAGGTCAGCGGACCGAACCTCGTAAACACATCGCGTGTTAGTTGGATAACGATTTCTAACCTTATATCATTTACTCTCGCTTTTCATTTTGTGGTGTATTGCTTGTCATAATTTTTATTGAACTATTATTATCTCTAGATCCTAATCACCCCCCCCCTCTAGTGTCCAATAATTGGTATCAGAGCTTGGTCTCTATATTAGTTTTTGGTCTAACCACCTTAGAGGAAAGATCCTATGGAGGCTTCGTTGAATGTGCATATACTTGAGGGACAATCCACCACTAGACCTCCACTTTTCACTGGTTGCAATTTTGCCTATTGGAAAGCTAGAATGAGGATCTACCTTCGTTGTATTGATCTTGACATCTTGGATATCATAGAAAAGAAGTATGTAGAAAATTCCAAGATTAGTACCATGACCGATGGAGAAAGATACCAAGCTAATCTCAATGCAAAAACCATGAATGCTTTAATTTGTGGTCTTTCCCCAAATGAGTACAATAGGGTCTCCACGTGTGCAACCGCACATAAAATTTGGGTAAAATTATGTATTACACATGAAGGAACCCCCAAGTTAAGGAGTCCAACATTAGTGGGCTTATGCATGACTATGCGTTATTCAAATTGCTTCCTAATGAATCCATTGATTCTATGTTTTCTCGCTTTACTAATATCATCAATGAATTGCATGGTCTTGATAAGACATTGGCTATACAAGAGATGAACTATAAGATCCTTCGCTCATTGTCTCCGGCGTGGGAGCACAAAGCTACGGCCATAGAGGAGGCTCATGATCTTACTACTCTAGCTCTCGATGGCCTCATCGGTAAGCTTACGGTTCATGAGAAGAAGCTTAAAGTAAAGGAGAAGGAGGAAGTGCCCCCACGGGAAATTGAGGACCCATCCCCAAAAATAAAGACCATAGCTCTCAAAGGAGCTAGTGGTAATTCCTCATCTTCGGATAGTGAAGTTGATTTTTCTAGAGAAGTGGCTCACTACTCTAGAAGAATATCAAGACTCATAAAAATGAATAAGAAGTTCAATCCCCGATCTAACAACAAATTTTCTTCGCGTGTAGGAAAATGTTTTGAATGCAACGAACCGGGTCATATTGTCAAAGATTGCCCTAAGTTCAAGGAGAAATATTTAAAATACAAGAAGAAGAAAGCCATGTATGCCGGATGGGAGGAATCCGAACTAAGCGATTCAAATAGCAATGAAGAAGGAGCAGAGATTGCTATTCACGATCCCAACATTTGCTTTATGGCTTATGAAAAGGAGGTAATATCCAATACCAAAAGTGAATCCTTTTATATGCAATGTGATCTAGCAACCGCATTAGAAGAGTTAAACATTGAGTTTAAAAGAATGACAAAAGAATACTCTTCCTTTAAAAAATTGCATACTGCTTGTGATTCCAAACTTGAGCAACTACAATCCTCACTTGCTCTAAAAGATGAATTGTTAGAGGATCTCAATTTTGAAAACAAACAATTGAGATCTAAAATAGAAAGACTTGAAATTAAAAGTGGTAGAATTAAACCTACTCATGCATATTCTAATCATCATCGTATTGAAAGAAATAGGTTTTATAGATCTTATGCTTCTACACACAAGAGAAATTTTGTGTGCACATATTGCATGAAACATGGTCATATCTCCACTCATTGTAGGATTAAAATAACAATGATTATTATGGAATGCCATGGGTACCCAAAGGTACCAAGAACACTAACACCCAAGGACCCAAGATTTGGGTACCTAAAGCTTCAACGTCTTCATCTTATGTAGAGAACATCACAAACACGACGTAGAGAGATGTGGTACCTTGATAGTGGTTGCTCGTATCATATGACGGGCAACAAAGAGCTATTTGCAACCCTATCAAGGATCGAAAGAGGTAACGTCTCCTTCGGTGGCGGTGAGAAAGGTAAAATTAAAGGTATTAGAAACAATGGTAAGATACATTCTCCTATAATAGATGATGTTTATTTGGTTAGAGGCTTAAATCATAATCTTCTTAGTATTAGCCAATTAAGTGATAAAGGTTTTGATATTTCTTTCAAACCGGATAAGTGCATTGTTAGCTCAAATGAAAAAATTATTTTTGTTGCTAATAAAAAATCTAATGTGTACATTTTTGAGATGAATGAGCTAGTGAATCAAGATGTTAAATGCCTTGCGACGGTCGATGAGAATCCTTGGATATGGCATAAGAGGCTTGGTCACGCGAACATGGAATTGTTATCCAAGTTATCCAAAAAGAATCTTGTAAAATGGTTACTAAACTTACATTTCATCAAAGATACCATTTGTGAAGATTGTGCTAAAGGTAAACAAACCAAGTCTACCTTCAAATCCATTAATGAGGTATCAACTTCTAAATCTTACAATTATTACATCTTGATCTCTTTGATCCTATGCATGTTACCTTACTAGGAGGTAAACACTATGTTTTTGTTATCATTGATGATTACTGTAACGCCCCGCCCCGGAATCCCGGAGTCGGTACGCTACTAGATCTGATGGACTGGCCTCACAAACCAATCCCGGAGTCGGTACGCTACTAGATCTGATGGACTGGCCTCACAAACCACCACATGTCTTTTCAGCACATTTTGTCCTCACTCACGCGCTCCCTGAAAAACTTCCCAGGGGGTCACCCATCCTAGAATTTCTCCAGGCCAAGCACGATTAACTTTGGAGTTTCTAAGAGTTGGGTTCCCGAAAAGAAGATGCATCTTGGTGGTATGAGTATTCCAATCAAATCTATCAATACTAATCACATCACCCTCTCAAGGGTTGGGGTATTATAATTACTCCCGTTTTACACAGATAATCTTTCTTGGTAGTAAAGATGAATGTTTTGAAGATTTTTCACATTTTGTCAAAAGAATTGAAAATAAAAAAGAATTGAAAGTTGTTAAAATTAGAAGTGATCATGGTGGTGAATTTTAAAATAAATATTTAATGATTTTTGTGCGTATCGTGGCAAAACTTATGTATTTTCCGCTCCAAGAACACCACAACAAAATGGTGTAGTTGAACGGAAAAATCGCACCATACAAGAGATGGTACGAACAATGTTTAATTATTTTAATTTACCAAAATATTTTTGGGCGAAAGCTGTCAATACGGCTTGCCATATTTTGAATCGTGTTTTGATTAGACCAAAGCTTAAAAAAACTTCTTATGAACTATTTTATGACAAAACCTATTTTATTGGATACTTTCATATTTTTGTTTGTAAATGTTTTATCTTGAATACCAAAGATCACCATGATAAATTTGACTCAAAAATTGATGTTGGTATATTCTTAGGTTATGCACCTAGAAGTAAGGCTTATAAGGTCTTTAACAAATGAACTCTTATTGTTGAAGAATCTATAAACGTTACTTTTAATGAGACTAATATTGGTTTATAAGTTGGTTTACCTAGGAAAGATGATGATGACGTTGAGGAAGGATTGGAACTTTTGCAACTAAATAAAAAATCCTCAATAGATGTACAAAAGGATGGAGAAAATAACAACATTCAAGAGCAAGAAGAACTCTCCAAAGCATGGAAATTTGCACCAAATCATCCAAAGGAGCAAATAATAGGGAATTCTTCACAAGGGGTTCTAACTCGCTCAAAAGCTTTGAGTGAGTGTGGTAATGTTGCCTTCCTATCTCAAATAGAACCTAAAAAGATAAATGATGCTTTAAAAGATGAGTTTTGGGTTCTAGCAATGCATGATAAACTAAACAATTTTCAAAGAAATAATGTTTGGAAATTAGTTCCTAGACCTAATAATGTTTATGTTATTGGAACTAAATGAGTTTTTAGAAACAAACTTGATGAACATGACATAGTCATAAGAAACAAAGCTCGTTTAGTTGCCCAAGGATACAATCAAGAGGAGGGCATATGCTATGATAAAACCTTTACACCGGTTGTAAGGTTAGAGTCCATTAGAATGTTTTTAGACTTTGCTAGCTTTAAAGATTTTAAATTATTTTAAATGGATGTAAAAAGAGCCTTTTTAAATGGCTTCATAGAAGAGAAAGTATATGTCAAGCAACCCCCCGGTTTTATGGATCATTCATTTCCTAATCATGTTTACCGGATTCAAAAAGCTTTATATGGGCTAAAACAATCTCCTAGAGCTTGGTATGCTCGCCTCTCTAGTTTTCTTCTTAAAAATGACTTTTCTAAAGGAAAAATTGATAATACACTTTTTGTGAGAAAAAGGAAAAATAATTTTATTTTAGTTCAAATATATGTTGATGATATCATAATTGGTGCCACTAATGAAACTTTATGTAAGTAATTTTCTAAAGTTATGCAAGATCATTTTGAGATGAGCATGATGGGAGAGCTCACTTTCTTGCTCGGGCTCCAAGTCAAGCAAACTAAGGATGAGATATTCATTTCTCAAAGCAAGTATGCTAAAGAATTGGTGAAGAAATTAGGATTGGAAAATTCTAAGCACGTACCTGTTCGCGGGAAAAATTGGTGTTTTCTTCATTGTTGATATCATTGCTATCTCAGTTAACAACTTTATGCGTTACAAAGATCCGGTCTTTTTATAAGATCCGGTTAAAATGAAAAAATCAAAGAAAACAAAGTAAAGATTACAATTTTCCTTATTTGTCGAACTAATCGCGAGCTCCTGTTTTGCGGTCGCTCGCTTTGGTGGGTTCTTTGCCTGCGCCGGGGTTATTTGCCGTGGACCACCGCGTGATCTCGATCCGGTCGGATCTACACGATATGACGGGTAATGGATTTTGACTGTGGTCCTAACTGTAAGAAGGTTTGACCAAGTGGGTGTTTTGAGACAATCCTAACTGTAGGAAGGTTTGATCGCTCAATTTGTGGACCTCTCGTTCATTGGGGGAATCGAGAGGGGATTTTGACTGTGGTCCTAACTGTAAGAAGGTTTGACCAAGTGGGTGTTTTGAGACAATCCTAACTGTAGGAAGGTTTGATCGCTCAATTTGTGGACCTCTCGTTCATTGGGGGAATCGAGAGGGGATTTTGACTGTGGTCCTAACTGTAAGAAGGTTTGACCAAGTGGGTGTTTTGAGACAATCCTAACTGTAGGAAGGTTTGATCGCTCAATTTGTGGACCTCTCGTTCATTGGGGGAATCGAGAGGGGATTTTGACTGTGGTCCTAACTGTAAGAAGGTTTGACCAAGTGGGTGTTTTGAGACAATCCTAACTGTAGGAAGGTTTGATCGCTCAATTTGTGGACCTCTCGTTCATTGGGGGAATCGAGAGGGGATTTTGACTGTGGTCCTAACTGTAAGAAGGTTTGACCAAGTGGGTGTTTTGAGACAATCCTAACTGTAGGAAGGTTTGATCGCTCAATTTGTGGACCTCTCGTTCATTGGGGGAATCGAGAGGGGATTTTGACTGTGGTCCTAACTGTAAGAAGGTTTGACCAAGTGGGTGTTTTGAGACAATCCTAACTGTAGGAAGGTTTGATCGCTCAATTTGTGGACCTCTCGTTCATTGGGGGAATCGAGAGGGGATTTTGACTGTGGTCCTAACTGTAAGAAGGTTTGACCAAGTGGGTGTTTTGAGACAATCCTAACTGTAGGAAGGTTTGATCGCTCAATTTGTGGACCTCTCGTTCATTGGGGGAATCGAGAGGGGATTTTGACTGTGGTCCTAACTGTAAGAAGGTTTGACCAAGTGGGTGTTTTGAGACAATCCTAACTGTAGGAAGGTTTGATCGCTCAATTTGTGGACCTCTCGTTCATTGGGGGAATCGAGAGGGGATTTTGACTGTGGTCCTAACTGTAAGAAGGTTTGACCAAGTGGGTGTTTTGAGACAATCCTAACTGTAGGAAGGTTTGATCGCTCAATTTGTGGACCTCTCGTTCATTGGGGGAATCGAGAGGGGATTTTGACTGTGGTCCTAACTGTAAGAAGGTTTGACCAAGTGGGTGTTTTGAGACAATCCTAACTGTAGGAAGGTTTGATCGCTCAATTTGTGGACCTCTCGTTCATTGGGGGAATCGAGAGGGGATTTTGACTGTGGTCCTAACTGTAAGAAGGTTTGACCAAGTGGGTGTTTTGAGACAATCCTAACTGTAGGAAGGTTTGATCGCTCAATTTGTGGACCTCTCGTTCATTGGGGGAATCGAGAGGGGATTTTGACTGTGGTCCTAACTGTAAGAAGGTTTGACCAAGTGGGTGTTTTGAGACAATCCTAACTGTAGGAAGGTTTGATCGCTCAATTTGTGGACCTCTCGTTCATTGGGGGAATCGAGAGGGGATTTTGACTGTGGTCCTAACTGTAAGAAGGTTTGACCAAGTGGGTGTTTTGAGACAATCCTAACTGTAGGAAGGTTTGATCGCTCAATTTGTGGACCTCTCGTTCATTGGGGGAATCGAGAGGGGATTTTGACTGTGGTCCTAACTGTAAGAAGGTTTGACCAAGTGGGTGTTTTGAGACAATCCTAACTGTAGGAAGGTTTGATCGCTCAATTTGTGGACCTCTCGTTCATTGGGGGAATCGAGAGGGGATTTTGACTGTGGTCCTAACTGTAAGAAGGTTTGACCAAGTGGGTGTTTTGAGACAATCCTAACTGTAGGAAGGTTTGATCGCTCAATTTGTGGACCTCTCGTTCATTGGGGGAATCGAGAGGGGATTTTGACTGTGGTCCTAACTGTAAGAAGGTTTGACCAAGTGGGTGTTTTGAGACAATCCTAACTGTAGGAAGGTTTGATCGCTCAATTTGTGGACCTCTCGTTCATTGGGGGAATCGAGAGGGGATTTTGACTGTGGTCCTAACTGTAAGAAGGTTTGACCAAGTGGGTGTTTTGAGACAATCCTAACTGTAGGAAGGTTTGATCGCTCAATTTGTGGACCTCTCGTTCATTGGGGGAATCGAGAGGGGATTTTGACTGTGGTCCTAACTGTAAGAAGGTTTGACCAAGTGGGTGTTTTGAGACAATCCTAACTGTAGGAAGGTTTGATCGCTCAATTTGTGGACCTCTCGTTCATTGGGGGAATCGAGAGGGGATTTTGACTGTGGTCCTAACTGTAAGAAGGTTTGACCAAGTGGGTGTTTTGAGACAATCCTAACTGTAGGAAGGTTTGATCGCTCAATTTGTGGACCTCTCGTTCATTGGGGGAATCGAGAGGGGATTTTGACTGTGGTCCTAACTGTAAGAAGGTTTGACCAAGTGGGTGTTTTGAGACAATCCTAACTGTAGGAAGGTTTGATCGCTCAATTTGTGGACCTCTCGTTCATTGGGGGAATCGAGAGGGGATTTTGACTGTGGTCCTAACTGTAAGAAGGTTTGACCAAGTGGGTGTTTTGAGACAATCCTAACTGTAGGAAGGTTTGATCGCTCAATTTGTGGACCTCTCGTTCATTGGGGGAATCGAGAGGGGATTTTGACTGTGGTCCTAACTGTAAGAAGGTTTGACCAAGTGGGTGTTTTGAGACAATCCTAACTGTAGGAAGGTTTGATCGCTCAATTTGTGGACCTCTCGTTCATTGGGGGAATCGAGAGGGGATTTTGACTGTGGTCCTAACTGTAAGAAGGTTTGACCAAGTGGGTGTTTTGAGACAATCCTAACTGTAGGAAGGTTTGATCGCTCAATTTGTGGACCTCTCGTTCATTGGGGGAATCGAGAGGGGATTTTGACTGTGGTCCTAACTGTAAGAAGGTTTGACCAAGTGGGTGTTTTGAGACAATCCTAACTGTAGGAAGGTTTGATCGCTCAATTTGTGGACCTCTCGTTCATTGGGGGAATCGAGAGGGGATTTTGACTGTGGTCCTAACTGTAAGAAGGTTTGACCAAGTGGGTGTTTTGAGACAATCCTAACTGTAGGAAGGTTTGATCGCTCAATTTGTGGACCTCTCGTTCATTGGGGGAATCGAGAGGGGATTTTGACTGTGGTCCTAACTGTAAGAAGGTTTGACCAAGTGGGTGTTTTGAGACAATCCTAACTGTAGGAAGGTTTGATCGCTCAATTTGTGGACCTCTCGTTCATTGGGGGAATCGAGAGGGGATTTTGACTGTGGTCCTAACTGTAAGAAGGTTTGACCAAGTGGGTACTTTACGTCCAGACTCTAACAGAGAGAGTGTTGAGTGCATAGACATGGTGAGAATGGGAGTTCTTATTCATTACATTGCTGTGGTTTTGGGAACTTCCCGTTACATAAATCGTCCACCCCCAGTTTCCTCTGCGGAACTGGTTCGGACATTATTATCAGTTAACTAACCGGGTTATCCTTAAGAATATTAGCTTAATATTCTCCAGGAACTTCCCGTCAAAAGTGGGGAAACAGTTTAGACTCATATACCTATTGGAGTATCAGGGAACAGTTTAACCTCTTGTACCGGTCGGAGGATTGAGAAACAGTTTATACTCGTATACTCTTTGGAGTTTTAGGAAGCAGTTTATACTCTTATACCGGTCGGAGTTGTGCCATTCTCAATTGGCTTACCTCAGCGTTATGACGCCGGCTTCAACCAAGGTCTGAATGCTATTCTTGAGAGCAAAGCAATCCTTGGTGGGATGAACGACCCTCCTGTGGTATGCACAGTACTTTGGGTCCGTAGTGTTGTCAGCTTCCTCCTGATTTGTGATAGGTGGTAGCTTGATCTTGTTACCTTCAAGGAGGGATTCGAAGATGGCTGGAACGTCTTCGTCCTTGAAGGAATACTCTCTTTGGAGTCTCGGACCCGAAGTCTTTTGCTGCCTTCGGGATTGCTGTTGTGACGCTTGATTAGCACCACCAGTAGCTGCAGGTGTTTTGCCCTTACCACGAGAGGCGAAGTTTGAGTCCAGAGGATTAGCCGTCGGTAGGTTCCTCTCGGCCTTCTTCCTTCGGAGGAAACGTTCGGCTTGTTCACCGCGCACCTTCAGATCCTTCCAAGTGTCAGACGGTGCTGTTCCCATTGCTTCCAACACGTCCAACGCAAGGTTGTTGTGGCAAGTTTGGAGGATGAATTCCTCTGTGATCGGGTCCCGGCAATTCATCGCCTTGTTCCGGAACCTTTTGACGAAGGTGTCGACTAACTCCCCGTCCTTCTGCTTCTCATCGAGCAATGATCCGATAGATATCTCGGTGTCGTCGTCGAAGAAGTTGGCGAGGAACTTCGTCTCCATGTCGTCCCAGCTGTTTATGCTTCCTGGCTTGAGGCGACGGTACCAATCGAAGGCGGCTCCGCGAAGAGTGCCGACGAATGACCGCACCATCAGAGGCTCATTGCCGGAAATAATACCCAGGTGCGATTTGAAATAAATCAAATGCTGAGTGGGGGAACCCTTCCCATCGAACGGCGTGAAGTTGATTAAACTGAACTTCGCCGGATAGGGGATCGATTCCCATTCTCGTGGGTATGGACAGGGAATGCCTGTTTTCTTCGTCTCTTGAGCGGAGATCAATGTGTTGATTTTGCTCTCGAGATCTTTGATCTTCAAGTCTTCACTTGTATCCTCGTTGGCATCCTCGTTACCACCCCCTGCATTGACGGGAGGGTTATTGGCATTGTGAGCTCCATCCCTGTCCGTGTGCTCTTCTTCCTGAACAACCTGATTACGGTGACTTGGTTCACCTTGTTGGTTCCTGAATGCCTGGATTTGTTGCTCATGCATCTCTCTCATAGTCTGCATGGCCATCTGCATCTCGAACCTGAAGCTTTCTTGTTGTTTGGCTATGGCATCTTCGAGCATCTTGGCCACTTCTTCCGCGCTTATCATGAATGACTCGCGGGGTTGTCCTTCGCTGGACACTGTATTGTCCGATGCGACAGCAGAGCAGGAATCCGATTCTTCATCTTCCGAAGGCAATCTTGTCCGAACCCTACCATAAGTTCCTCGTGCGATGGCTCCGGACTGCAGACGGGTTACACGCCGGGACGCTTCCAGAAACGATTTGAGATCAATCTGTGTCGATGTCTCTTTGCTGGTCATGTTGGCGGTGACCCTCGGAAATTCTCCGTCTTTAACCGCCGTTCTTCTTTGTCGGAAACGCCTATGCCTTGGTTTTGGCGTTTCGGTATTAAGCCTTTCGAACACTGAGATTCTCTCTGGGACTACCTTGATGCAGTTGCACTCAGACAGTACCGCCCGAATGAGCTTTGAACAAGGGCACTGAGTTTCTAGCCTTCGAGAACTTCTCTTTCTGGCTTTGTTCGTACCCCCAGCACGATAGTACAGCTCGTCCGTTTGAAAGTCAGAGCAACCTATCGTATGTTGGCACGATTTCTCAGGTATAACGTAATCATCATCAGATGATAACGTTTCCTTCTGAGGGAGAATTGCCTTCCTTGGACTTTCAAGAGTCACGCGCCTTGAGACATGCCTTTTTGGGCGTGAATTCTCAGCGGGCTCCTGAACTTCAATGCGCAAAGTAGTGCGCTTGGGGCGACCCCCAGCATGTTGCGTTGTTTGGGGCTTTCGTAGTGGGTCCAAACGTTCTTGGATTGGAGCTTTGCTTCGCTCCTCGGGAAGTGGACCGAGGCGCTCCAAGACTGACTTTCTCCTTCGGGAGGATTCTACACGATCTCCCGAAGTAGCTATGGGAATTCTCGGCGACTTAGCTTGGTTCGCCGGAGGTTGAACTTTGGTTGGAGGCTGCAAAGGTTGCTCCTTAGCCTGAATTGCCGCTTCAGACTTTGGCCTCCAAACTTTGCGAGTTGGTGGCGGCTTCTTGGCTACCTCTCTTTGCAACTTTCTACGGGCTTCTTCGGCTTGAGCCCGTGCCTGCGCTGATAGTGCGCGGCGTTTGCGGATGCGTTCTTCCAGCGTCGAACGATTCCGTTTGACACGGATCCATTCCATTGTTGGCGGCTTGGAAGAGGTGCCGTTCATCTGTTGTTGAGGCTGTTTGCCTTTCTTGTTCTTCAGATCCACATTGTAGCGGATCCCGTCAACTGACTCCATGGCCTTTGCGAATCGTTTCGCAAGGCGTTGACGTTGCCTTTGGCGGGCTCTCTTCGAGAGAGTCACCACGCCCCCTGCGGCAGAAGGGTTGGCCAGAGCAGATCTGACGTGGTTGGAAACTGGAGGGATCTCACCCGATGCGACTTTGGCATCAAACGGGGCGAGATCTTCGTTGGCAGCTTCAACTTCTTCGTACCAACGAAGTTTTCTCTTGGAAGAGAGCTTTGGAGACTTGGACTTACGAGGGGAGGTGGATTCGGACGAGGATGACAGATACTCCTCGAACTTTTGTTGGTCGAATTCGTACTCGACCTCCTCCTCGACCGGGATCGGGATCCGCGGCTGCGACGCGACAGCTTCGGCAGTAAAGCTGTTGGCTCCCACTGTGGTCGCCAGATTGTTCGCGGGAAAAATCGTAGCTTTCTTCATTGTTGATATCATTGCTATCTCAGTTAACAACTTTATGCGTTACAAAGATCCGGTCTTTTTATAAGATCCGGTTACAATGAAAAATCAAAGAAAACAAAGTAAAGATTACAATTTTCCTTATTTGTCGAACTAATCGCGAGCTCCTGTTTTGCGGTCGCTCGCTTTGGTGGGTTCTTTGCCTGCGCCGGGGTTATTTGCCGTGGACCACCGCGTGATCTCGATCCGGTCGGATCTACACGATATGACGGGTAATATTCCACCAAGGGAATAATAGCCGGGAGGGATTGTTTCACCAAGGAAACAACCGCTCGAATCTCGGGATCTAAGAACCAAGCTTAGATCCGGAGTGTGATCGTGTAGATCTCAAATCCAATCCTCTCGAACTCCTGCCTTATTTGGCGTTGGTGATCGCCGAGCACCGGATCTGAAAGTCCAAGTCTCCAAGCCTTCAAAGTTGTGATCTTTTTTAGATCTGAGTCTTCAATCCAGCAGGGCTTCGCCTCTCTCCAAAATTTCCAACCTCTGAAACAAATGAGCACAAGGCCTATTTATAGGCACTCAGAACTGTGCCCGCGCACAGTTCTGAGCCTAGCCACCCATGGGTGGCTCGGCCTTGGCCGAGCCACCTCAGGGTGGCTCGGCTTGGGCCGAGCCACCCTGGGGTGGTTCGGTTTCGGCCGAGTCCCCGGGTGTTTGTCCGTTTCGTCCTTTGTTTCCGGTTCTGGTTCTCTTGTGTGGTTGATTGACTTGGCAACGACTCTTTGACTTGATTCCAGATTTGGCAGTGAGTCGGGTTCCTGATATGGCAGTAAACCAACTTCTGAATTTGAGTCCGGAATTGATGTTGATTTGATCGTGATTCATCCGAGTTCGCTCTTGTTTAGATGACTCGGTGATTCACCTAAACATTGGTTTGATTCCGCGTGCGAGTGGATGCATTCCAATGCTTGGGTGCGATTTGTCGCCTCGTTAACCTGCTCCGTTGCGTATAGCTTGGCTTCAGCGTTGGCGGGCTTGTTTGGATACGTCGCCCGGTGGTCCGTTTGTTAAATCGGCGTCGAGCTGTGCTAAGGGACCTATAGGCAATTTTATACGCCTACAGTCCATGAGGGTCATTGTTGATGGTCTGCATCTTGACCTTTGATACTGGTTCGGCTTGAAACCAGGATAAAGGAACCGATCCGAAGCTAATAGACACTGCATTTGCACCTACCTTCTTCTCCTTTGGTTTCGGTGTCACGATACCAACATCAATTAAGGTTTGTATTTTATCTTTTAAGACATAACACGCCTTAGTGGGATGGTGGACCCTTCTGTGATATGCACAATACTTTAGATCATTATTTTTCTTCGCTTCTTCTTGGTTTGTGACCGGTGGAAGCTTGATCTTATTGTTATCTAATAGATATTTGAAGATAACTGGTACTTCATCATCCTTGAAAGAATACTCCTTTGGGAATCTGGGTTCTGAAGTCTTAGGTTGCCTCGGAGACTGTTGATTCTGATTCGGTGCTAATTGGAATGATGACTGTTGTGGTTGTTGTTGTGGCTGTTGTGATGTTTGATGCGCATCAACAGCAGCCCCGGACCCTCTTCCTCTGCCTCGAGAGTTAAAGTTCTGTTTTTGAGGATTATCTTGTGGCAGTCCTCTCTCTAACTTCTTTCTCTTAAGAAAGCGCTCAGCTTGTTCACCTCTCACTTTTAACTCTTTCCAAGTTTTAGAAGGAACAACCCCCATAACTTCTAACACATCCAGCGACAAGTTATTGTGACATGTCTGTAGGATAAACTCTTCTGTGAGTGGATCTCGGCAATTTACCGCTTTATTTCGGAACCGCTTGACGAAGACATCAACTAACTCCCCATCCTTCTGCTTCTCGTCCAACAAGGTGCCAATAGAGACTTCAGTGTCGTTGTTGAAGAAATTGGTGAGGAACAATCCTTCCATATCCTCCCAGCTAGTGATACTTCCGGGTTTAAGACGTCGGTACCAATCGAAGGCAGGCCCACGAAGGGTTCCTATGAATAACCGAACCATCAAAGCTTCGTTTCCGGATATAGCGCCAAGATGCGACTTGAAATAGATCAAGTGTTGAGTTGGTGAACCCCTGCCATCAAAAGGAGTAAAGTTAATCAAATTAAACTTTGGGGGATAAGGAATCAAATCCCACTCCCTCGGGTACGGGTATGGAATGCCCGTTTTCTTTACTTCTTGGGCCGTCATCAGATCATTGACTTTGCTCTCAAGATCTTGCATCTTCTTGTCTTCTTCCTCACTCTTCTTTAAGTAAATTTGAGGAGGTTGAGTGGATCATTTAGTCGGACCTTTTCCGGAATTGTCTTTATCTAGAGGATGATCAGCAAAGATAGTCTCATCTTCTTCATTATCCACCTCAGCTATACGTACAAGAATAACGTTACGCTGGCTGGATTATGCCTTTTGGCTCGATTCCGGTTGATGTTGTTAAGCTTGCAAATCTCGCATCTGCTGCATTGTCAATTCCATCTCGGTTTTGATTTCAGCTCTAATTTCCTCGCGTTGTTTAGCTAACGCTTCCTGCAGTATCTGAGCCAATTGATCTGGCGTGATTGCGAATGATTCTCTGGTTCGCCCAACACTGGACGTGGTATCGTCTGACGCAACAGCGGAACAAGTATCTGACAGTTCCTCCTCTGAAGATAACCCCTCGTGCATTCTTTTGTAGTCTCGACGTCGATTGGCTCTTCTTTGTAACCGCAACATTCTTTGAGATAGACTCCGCTCAACTCTCCCTTCCGGAGAGAAATCAGGGTCAGGGTTGACTAATAGTTGCTTTCCTCTGTCGGTCATGTTAATAGTGACCTCAGGGAATTCATCTCGTCGAATTGCAAATTTCTTCTTGTTGAAACACCTCATTTTGGGTTTTGACGTTTCAGTGGAAAGTCTTTGAAATACGGATACTCGTGTTGACTTAGTTTTGGAGAAACCGCATTCTGTCAATACTGCCTTAATAAGCCTCTCGCAGGAGCAGTGAGACTCATCTTCTCGAACAATTCTTTTTCTTGAGTTATTATTTTGATAGTACAGCTCATCGTTATTATGATTTGAGCAACCTATCTTTTGTTTTTGAACCTTGTTAACATGCGCAGGACGACTAGTCATCGCCTCTGGGCGATCCAAGGTTGAATTCTTAAATCCATCCTTTTGTGGGTATGGAGTCTTCACAGGTCCTAAACAAGAGTGAATTGGTATTTTCTCGCTTTGGACTTGTGCAGTTCTGACAGGAGGGTATTTACGACCCCCTGCATAGGAAACCACTAAAGGTTTATTTGCTGGATCTGAGTGTTCTTTGATTGGGGTTTTGTCTCGATCGTCAGCCGAAGGACCGAGGCGATCCGCCATTGTGATCTTGAATTTTGATAAATCTGGACTAACCCAGGGTTTCATTGGTGATGCAGTAGACGGACCCGGAACGGATGTTTGCGGTGTCCTCGGAATCCAAACTTTACGGTTCTTTGGTAGTTCTTCAGACACTATCTTTTTCTTTCCTTCCTGCACCTGTTGACGAAGGGCACGAGCGCGAGCAGCCTTTGCCTGACACCTTTGTATACGCTCTTTGAGGGTCGAACGGGCTCTTTTGACCAGAGTCCATTCCTCCGTCGTAAGCTATGCAGAAATGTGATTAGTTTGCCGTTGAGGCAACTGGACCATTTTGTGCTTCCTCGACTCTAGGTCCGCATAGTAATGGACCCCGTCGGTTTGTTGTAAGGCCTTAGCCAGTTGACGAGCGAGGCGCTGACGTTGTCTTTGACGAGCTCTTTTCGTCATCGTCGGCTGGCCATGATTCAATGACTCCTTAATTGGTGCAGAGTCATTTGGAGCAGAGATGTTGCAGGTAGATTCCTTAACAACGATCGGGCAAGAACTTTCATCTGCGGTCTTCATTGGCATTGCAGACTTGAAAGTTTTCTTAGAAGATAAAACCTTCCTATACTTACGAGGTGAGGAAGGTTTTGAGGATGAGGATGACAGGTACTCCTCAAATTTCGCCTGATCAAATTCATATTCGATCTCTTCATTGATCACGATCTTGATCGGTTGCGACACTGCGGCCTCGGCAGCGAGGCCGCTGGCTCCCACTGTGGTCGCCAGTTTGTTTTCAGCGAAAGTTGTTTCCATTGTCGATTCCATTAAAACTTCAATCGTTTCGATCGTTTACAAAGAATTACAATTGAAAAATAAGCAAATTATAACTCTCGAGAAAATAACACAGAAATCGTTTATCGAATTCTGTTTTGTGGGACTTTGCCTGTGCCGGGAGTGCTTTGGCTCGTGGACCACCGATTCACAGATTGTGAGGGTGTTTAAAGATCCTTCCTTCGTTTATCGAAGTAGGGATTTGAAGCGAATATCTTATCGATGTAAGATATTCACTCTTCCAAAGATCAAGTCTGAGCTTAGATCTCTAGGAATCACCAAGTGATGTTTATGAAGGTGAAGATTCTCTCTCTCTTCCTCAAAATCACCAAAAGCTCAAGTCTTCTATGCCCCAATCTGCTCTCTATCTTTTATTTCGTGTCTAAGGAGGTATTTATAGGGGGAGGAGTGCACAACAGTGGAAACAGGGATGAAATAACTGACCATATGACATCCCTTTGGCCGCGCCAGTCAACACTGCCGCGGTTATTGGCGCGTCAGTGTGGACTGCCGCGGCCAAAGGAGCGGTTACAACCACGTCCCATCGTGCCTGAAACTGTTCTCCCACGAGTTTTAACCACTTTTTTCGTGGTTTAACTGCTTGTCCACGTCAGCACACGTTCTATTTCTGATATGCCGCCACGTGGACTTTAGAAAATCATCGTATAACTGCTTTGTAACCGTCGCGGCACACCCTGTAGTTTGCACGTCACCATAGACTGTCGCGCCTAAGGCGCGCCACCATGAGCTGTCGCGCCTAAGGCGCGCCACCCTGAGCTGCCTGTTGGTGTATTTTGTTGTTGTATACACATTGTTCTCTTCTCATCCTTGAGTTGTGTTTGGATATCTATGAGCATTTTTTGACGCCTACAATTGGTAAGAGCAACACCGAAGTGTTGGAGAATGAGGGTGATAAAGCAGCCAAAGGGAAGAAATTTGTAATGATTGCATGCCATGTTCTTAAGAAAAACATTTGCTCAATTCACTTTTATTTTGGCAAAGATGGCATAAACAGCATTAACCTTATCAGGGGCAAAATGATCAAAGCTACCGGTCTTGGGAATGAGATTTTGAGCAATAATACGAGCAATGATTTTAGCAGTAGGATTGAGTGATTGGGTGTTCATAGGGTAGGTGCAACCGGGCTTAAACATAGAATCGTTCACAGCCTGATTGGTGTGTTCGATAGACATGAGCTCAACGTCACTTGACGGGATCTTAAGGATTCCCGCAAGCTCGTCGGCAGAAATGAGATCTGAATGTTTTTAACAGATGTGGTGATGGTTTGAATACCATCAGTAGAAGTGGTGACAGACAGATTTGCATAAAACAAATAGACGAGGAATGGGTAATAAGGAATTACGTTCCACATCTAGCAGTTTATGCAAACTAACATCATACAAAATATTATGAATATCATACATGACTAATTTCCCGTATTTAATATACCTACTAGGCAGAATTTTCAACTTACAAAGCTCCCTGTATTTTTTAACAAGGGGTTTGAACAGTAGAAAATCCTCAAAGTTAGAGGCAGCAGATGATGATGAGGAACCAATGTCAGGTCTAGATCTCTTCTTAGGAGGCATAATGTCAGATAGAAACAACTAGGGTTTGGCAGATAGAATTTAGACAAAAATTGAAAATAGAAACCCTAGAATAGGAAGTGAAAGAAACCCTAGATTATGAAATAGAGCACAAGAGTGAGATGAGAGATTACCCAACAAATTTCCAACACGAAATTGATGAAGAGATGGTCCGC
>NW_017972842.1:1065-67827 GCF_001876935.1 Asparagus officinalis | reverse complement strand
AAAGTTTATTTTTGTGTTATGACCGTGTGATTGATAGTTGTAGAACACGACATTTCATGTACATTGACATTGACATGTTGACACTCTTATTTATACTCATTCATTGTCATATATGCATACCCGATTCATCGCTAGTCTATATAGTTATGTTCATAATATGATTTGCATAAAATAGTTATATTTATTTATTATTTCTTGTTTCGTTGATAACCGTTAGTAATTCATGTTCTTAGTGGCCTAGCGTGTCGTGTATAGGACCTAGATACCTGTGTTTTGTTGACTTAGAAAAACGGAAGAATTGATATGGGGATCTTGGTTTAGGTGATCGGATGTGACGATATTCCTGTGTAGCGTTGGGGTGGGTCTGAGGTGATATGATATTGTGATTATTGATTATTTTCAGGCTCGCACCAATGATATTCCTGTGTAGCGTTGGGGTGGGTCTGAGGTGATATGATATTGTGATTATTGATTATTTCCAGGCTCGCACCAGCGATATTCCTGTGTAGCGCTAGCGTGGGTCTGAGGGGGGTAGTGAAAAGTTGTACGTAAATGATTTGGTGAACAATCGATTATCCGAGAATATGAACCTTGACTCTAGTGAGATGTGAACCAGTGAGCTGTGATAGGATGGCTAGTTTTGACTCTGGGTGAGATAAGGATAAGTGAGTTGTGATAGGATGGCTAGTTGTGTTCATTCCATACATAGGTTGGGATTAATATTTAATTATCTACAATTTGAGACATATGGTATATACATGAGGGTTTCCTTGTTTGGATTATTTCGCTCGACGTACTACGTCTCTTGTTGCAGATTTTTGAATATTAATTCTATCTATTGTATGATCTTGTTGCTTGGATAATTAATCTGATCACTAGCTGTATGACTTTGTACCCGATTGATTTATGGATTCTTATGATTATCATGTTTTAGTAGTGAATTTGCATGTTGATTTTGTTGGATTTCCAGATGCATGTGCTTTAGTTAATTCTGTTATCGTATTGTTTTCTGTTTTGGTTTTCGTTGTTCTATTTGCTTTATGGGATCTTGCCGTGTGCCACGTTGACGTACACCTGTTTTCTCTAGTGTACGTCAGACTTAGATGACGGACAGGTTTAGCTAGGAGCTAGAGGATTCTTAGCAGACCGAGTTGAAGAAGCCGAAGCTTAGTTATTGGTCCTCATTTTCCCTTTGTGCTACCTTCCATTTCCATTTGATCAGTGTATTTTATATTCTTCAGTATTTCATTCAGATAGTTTTGTATAAGGGTATGTTTGACCGATTATCATGTCTGGATGATATCCCATTGTGATATGATATTTTTATTCTGAGTTTGTCTATTATATTCTTGCAAACGCCCGCGCTCCTCCCCGCTGAGACCCCCTGACCGCTGCCTTGCCCACCCTCGCCCGCCTTGACCTTCGTCGCGAGCACCGCCTGAACACCGCCGTCGGCGAACGCCCAAGCCTCCTGCAGTCCAGCGCCTCCTCCACCTGGATCTGCACTGAACCCGCTGCCCCAAACCGCATGAACCACCCTCTCCTCCGCCAAGCACCGCCCTCTTCACCACCACTCGCCCCCATCCCCTGCTACACCGTCACCTCCGCCCGCGGCTACCCCTCCTCCGCCTGCACCACCTCCAGCCCCCTCTCCCGCTCCGCTACCTGACAGCCGCCAGCCCTCTCCGCCGGCCATCTCTTCCAAACCCGACAGTCCCCTCTCCCTCTCCTGTCGCCGCCTCACCGACGACCCTAGATTCGAGCTCAGCCCGACGCCGCTGCCCACTGCAGTGACGACGTCCCTCCCCGCTGTCCCCTTTAGCCGTCGCCACAACCGCCGCTCATCGACGCCGTCGACGTTCAGCCCCGTCCCCTCTCAGATCTGAACCGTCATCCGCTACATCGCTGAGATCCCCGTCGACGTCGAATCATTCGACGAACCCCGAGGCAAGATCCCGCTTGCTCAGAACTATTTTTCTATTTATTATGAATTATCTACAATTTTAGATCTATTAATATTTATCTGCATGGATTTGATAAATAATTTTGAATGGATAGTAATTATGGGATAAATAGTATTTTTAGGACAAATATAATTGATAACCGTTAGTAGTTCATGTCCTTAGTGGCCTAGCGTGTCGTGTATAGGACCTAGATACCTGTGTTTGTTGGCTTAGAAAAGCGGGAAGAATTGATATGGGGAATTCCTGGTTTAGGTGATCGGATGTGATTGTTGATTATTCCAGGCTCGCACCAATGATATTCCTGTGTAGCGTTGGGGTGGGTCTGAGGTGATATGATATTGTGATTATTGATTATTTTCAGGCTCGCACCAGCGATATTCCTGTGTAGCGCTAGCGTGGGTCTGAGGGGGGTAGCTCGCACCAACGATATTCTTGTGTAGCGTTGGGGTGGGTCTGAGGTGATATGATTGTGATTATTGATTATTTTCAGGCTCGCACCAATGATATTCCTGTGTAGCGTTGGGGTGGGTCTGAGGTGATATGATATTGTGATTATTGATTATTTCCAGGCTCGCACCAGCGATATTCCTGTGTAGCGCTAGCGTGGGTCTGAGGGGGGTAGTGAAAAGTTGTACGTAAATGATTTGGTAAACAATCGATTATCCGAGAATATGAACCTTGACTCTAGTGAGATGTGAACCAGTGAGTTGTGATAGGATGACTAGTTGTGTTCTTTTCATATATAGATTAGGGTTAATATTTAATTATCTACAATTTGAGACATATGGTATATACATGAGGGTTTCCTTGTTTGGATTATTTCGCTCGACGTACTACGTCTCTTGTTGCAGATTTTTGAATATTAATTCTATCTATTGTATGATCTTGTTGCTTGGATGGTTTCTGATCGCTACCTGCATGATCTTGTTACTTGGTTGAATTTTGGATACGTCTGATTATTAGTATTCTAGTTGTACGCCTCTATTGTTATTCTATCATCACATGTTCTATTTTTATTTTTGTTATCGCATTAACCATGCATATATTATCAATACTGTTATTGTATTTGTTTCTACCTTGGGGGATCTTGTCGTGTGTTCCACACGCTGACGTACTCCTATTTTCTGGGTGTACGTCAGATTTAGGAGACAGACAGCCTCAGCTCGGAATCGTGAGGTCTTCCAGATGGATCAGAAGAACAATCTGAAGCTTAGACTTTTCTTTATGTAGTAGTTGATAAGCGCTAGATCTCTTTTGCAGAACCTTACTTTAGTCTGATATTGGATTTAGTTGTTTTAGCAGTACTTTCCTTTATTTCTGTTGGATTATGTATTTTTATATTTTTAGTTGGACTGTTTTGTATTAAGGGCATGTTTGACCCATATTTTTAGGTCTGGGATGATTTACCATTGATGATATGTCTATTTCTTATTCTGGGTTATCATTATATTCTTGCTATGTGTGATCGGGGACCTGTAACTTCGTATATTATATTTTGACGCTTAGCGTATTAGATTGAGAAGAAAAAAAAGTAGAATATATTTCTTCTCAATCTAATACGTCGCGGGCTTGTTCACGTTCCGGTTCCCGTGTATTTTGGGAAGCGGGGCGTGACAAATCTAGACAAGGAAACCCTCCCATAAACATCTCATACCATTAATCCCTAGGTATGAATCATAAACAAATATTTAAACTTATAAATCTAAAATACGTATACTTCCACATAACCCCTAATTAGACGGAACTAGTACGTCGGGCGAAAAATCCAAACAAAAACCCCCTATGTATATACCATATATTCCGAATGAATAGGAGCTAAGTGTTAGTACCACATTCTAGTATTAAATTTAAATGTGTCTAAACATATAACATAATCATAAATGCATAAAAGCATACACAACATCAACATCTTACCTGCTTAAACAGGTTTGGGTAATCACGACACATATCCTCCTCACGCTCCCAAGAAGCTTCATCGGCTCCTTTCCGGCTCCATTGAACTTTTACTAAAAGAATCACCTTGTTTCTAAGCTTTTTGCCCTCTCTAGCAAGAATACAAACTGAGGTCTCAACGGTACTCAAATCTACCTGAATCTCAATTTCTGATGCATTAATCACCCTCTGCTGCTCCACATCACGCAAATGCTTCTTGAGCATTGAAACATGGAATACATTGTGTACACTTGACATCGATGCTGGAAGATCTAATCTATATGAAACAGCTCCAACACGCTCAACAATTTTGAATGGACCCACATATCTCGAGCCAAGTTTTTCCAGTCTACCGAATCGCGGAATGCCCTTCATCGGTGATACATTCAACATGACGAAATCTCCTACTTAAAACTCCAAAGGTTGTCACCTCTGATCTGCATAGCTCTTTTGCCGACTCTAAGCGGCAAGAATATGCTCTCTTATCAATGCTACTTTCTCTGTGGTCTATCTCACGAGCCCTAGCCTAAGCAAAAGGCTATCCTCTAGCTCTGCCCAACAAATAGGCAAGCTACAAGGCCTCCCGTACAATACCCCATACGTTTCTATGCCAATAGTAGCTTAATAACTATTATTATAAGAAAACTCAATTAATGGAATGTGATTCTCCCAACTACCCTGGAAATCTATAATGCATGCTCGCATCATATCCTCAAACACCTGGTTCACTCTCTTCGTCTGATCATCCGTTTGTAAAATATTACTGTATGACAACTAGCTGCCGAACGAATTCTAAAAACTCCTCCAGAAATTGGATGTGAAGACTAAGCCTCGATCTGATACAATCATCTCCGGGATTACATGTAATCGAACTATCTCCCGAATGAAAATTCTTGCATAAGTCTCTGTCGTATAAGTCATCTTCACGGGTACGAAATGCGCTGACTTCTTCAACCGATCAACTATCACCAAAATAGAACCATTTCCCTTCTTCAATCCCTGCAGTACTATAATGAAGTCCATAGAAATATCTACCCACTTCCACTCTGGAATGGGCAAAGGCTGTAGGATTTTTGCAGGTCTCTAATATTCTGCCTTCACTTGCTGGTAGGTAAAGCACTTAGCTACATACTCCGAAATCTCCTCACGCATGCCACTCCACCAAAAGTGCATGTTTAGGTCCTTGTACATTTTCGTTGTGTTTGGATGCACTGTATACCTGGTACAATGCACCTCATCAAATAATCCTTCTTTAGCTGTGGATTGTTCGGCATGACTAACTGGCCCTTTATTCTAAGACCTTCATCTGCTTCAATAATCCAATCAGTCTTGGGCTCTTTAGAAATATTTTCCTTTCGTGTTTGAATCTAAGAATCCTCTAGCTAAGCTCTGACCACTCTATCGCTCCAAGATGGTTGTACTAATAAAACTCCTAAGAAAATGCTACTCCCGCCAATCTCTGGCCTAAAATCGAACTAGCTGAGGGTGTAAAGATCTCTATACAATGAGCACCTCAAAGCTACAAGTCCATGATGATGCTTCCTACTCAACATGTCTGCTACCACGTTCGTCTTCCCCGGATGATACTGAAGCGTGAACCCATAATCCTTAATAAACTCATCTCATCACCGTTGCCTCTGGTTGAGTTCCTTCTGGAAGAAAATGTACTTCAGACTCTGGTGGTCCGTGAACAACTCAAACTGCACTCCATACAAATAATGTCTCTATGTCTTCAGTACAAAGACTAATGCTGCCAGCTCCAAATCATGTGTGGCATAATTTTTCTCATGAGTCCTCAAAATATAAGCCACTACTCTCTGGGTCTGCATCAAAACACCTTCAAGACTGGATAACAACACATCCATGTAGACAACAAAAGTTTTATCACTGCTCAGAATGATCAACATCGGTGCTATAGTCAACTTAGCCTTCAAAGTCTCAAAGGCCTCCTGGCACTCTGTGCCCCAAAAGATAGTATACCCTTCTTCGTAAGGAGTGTAAGTGGCGTCAAAATATTCGAGAAGTCCTAAATAAACTTTCTATAATAACTGACTAGACCTAAGAATCTACGAATATCTGTAACTGTCTTCGGTAGCTCCAAATCGAGAATGGCCTCTACCTTAACTGGATCAACTACAATGCCCTTCCGGCTGATAACATAGCCCAAAAATCTAACCTCAGACAACGAAAATTCACACTTGCTGAATTTAGCATATAGCTGGTGTTCCCACAAAGTCTACAATGCCAACTATAGGTGTTGCTCATGTTTGGCCTCCGATCTCGAATAAATAAGAATGTCATCAATGAACAAGATCAAGAACTAGTCCAAATATAGACGGAATAGCTGATTCATGAAATCCATAAACACCGTGGGTGCATTGGTCAGTCCAAATGGCTTGACAAGAAACTCGAAGGACCGATATCTAGTCAGAAAGGCCGTCTTGGGAATATCCATATCCCGAACCCACAACTAATGATAACCAGAATGAAGATCAATAATCGAGAAACACTGTGCTCCCTGTAACTGGTAGAACTAGTCATCAATCCTAAGTAGTGGATACTTGTTTCAGATATTGATCTTGTTTAACTCACTATAATCTATACATAATCACATGCTACCATCCTTCTTCTTCATGAAAAGGACCAACGCTCCCTATGAAGAATAACTTTAGCAAATTAGACCCTGAGATAACAACTCATCTAACTAGATCTGGAGGTCCCTTATCTCAGCAGGCGCCTACGATAAGGTGCATCAGAAATCAATATTGTGCCTAGCTATAACTCGATGTAAAACTCGACCTCTCTCACTGGAGGTAAACCTGATATGTCCTAGAAGACATCCTATTGATCTGAGACCACTCGTGTCTCACTCAAATCGGCACCCTGATCCTACATCGTCACCTCCTTTACGTATGCTAGAAATGACTCCACAAACCGGTTGCCCCGTGAAGTCACTACCACTAACTCAGATCCATCAAATGCTCGCAAACTGACTGTTTTCACAAAACAGTCGATACTCACATGGTAGGAAGATAACCAATCTATACCAAGGATAACATCAAACAAAGATATACCCAAAACAATCAAATCAACCACGAACTCATAATCGTCTAAGCTGATGATACATCTCCTTCAGATACTCTCTAAGAGGGACACCCCTCCCAAAGGAGTAGATACTGATAAAGGAATGTATAAAGGCTACGCTACAAGCTGAAGTCTAATCATAAAATCATAGGAGATGACGGAATGCGAAGCTCTTGAATCAAAAAGAATACGGGCTAGAAAGGAGGTCACAAGGAACGTACCATCCACCATGGCCCTACTCGCACCATGATCGTGAGGAACAATTGCATACACTCTACCGATAGCCAAAGGCTGTGGCGCTTAATCGCCTAGAACGTATGGGACTATCTGTCCCTGCTGAATCTCCTGAATGGCTCGCACCTGCCCTTGATCCTCAGAACTATTGGCGGTACCTCGATCCTCAACTGCTGGCCCTAACCTTGGCTCTGAGCATGGTTCTACTGCTGCTGGTTCTGGTTCTTGCCCTGCTAGCATGCTGTTGGTACGCTGTGGCACTCTGCTGCTCTGTGCCTAAACTTTTGGTAGTTAATTATCAACATCAACATCAATGAACTTTTGGTAGTTATAAACTTTTGGTAGTTAATTATCAACATCAACATATAACATAATCATAAATGCATAAACGCATTATCAACATCAACATCTTACCTGCTTAAACAGGTGAGGGTAATCACGACGCATATCCTCCTCATGCTCCCAAGAAGCTTCATCGGCTCCTTTCCGGCTCCATTAAACTTTTAGTAAAGGAATCACATTGTTTCTAAGCTTTTTGTCCTCTCTAGTAAGAATACAAACCGGGGTCTCAACGGTAGTCAAATCTACCTGAATCTCAATTTCTGATGCATCAATCACCCTCTGCTGCACCTCATCACGCAAATGCTTCTTGAGCATTAAAACATGGAATACATTGTGTACACTTGACATCGATGCTGGAAGATCTAATCTATATGAAACAACTCCAACACGTTCAACAATTTTGAATGGACCCACATATCTCAGGCCAAGTTTTTCCCATCTACCGAATCGTTGAATGCCCTTCATCAGTGATAATTTCAACATGACGAAATCTCCTACTTGAAACTCCAAAGGTCGTCACCTCTGATCTGCGTAGCTATTTTGCCGACTCTGAGCGGCAAGAATATGCTCTCTAATCAATGCTACTTTCTCTGTGGTCTGTCTCACGAGCTCTGGCCTAAGCAAAAGGTTGTCCTCTAGCTCTGCCCAACAAATAGGAGATCTACAAGGCCTCCCATATAATGCCTCATACGGTGCTATGTCAATAGTAGCTTAGTAACTATTATTATATGAAAACTCAATTAATGGAATGTGATTCTCCCAACTACCCTAAAAATCTATAACGCATGCTTGCATTATATCCTCCAACACCTGGTTCACTCTCTCCGTCTGACCATCCGTCTGTAAAATATTACTGTATGACAACTGGCTGCCGAACGAATTCTAAAAACTCCTCCAGAAATTGGATGTGAAGACTAAGCCTCGATCTAATATAATCATCTCTGGGATTACATGTAATCAAACTATCTCCCGAATGAAAATTCTCGCATAAGTCTCTGTCGTATAAGTCGTCTTCACGGGTAAGAAATGCGCTGACTTCTTCAACTGATCAACTATCACCCAAATAGAATCATTTCCCTTCTTCAATCTATGCAATACTACAATGAAGTCTATAGAAATATATACCCACTTCTACTCCAGAATGGGCAAAGGCTGTAGGGTTTCTACAGGTCTCTAATATTCCACCTTCACTTGTTGGTAGGTAAAGCACTTAGCTACATACTCCGAAATCTCCCTACGCATGCCGCTGTTAGACCCTAGAAGGGGGGTGATTAGGATCTTATGTTAATCTAATCCGATTAAATGCCAATTAAAATAAATTAACAAATTATTCTTGCAATATGATATCCAATTACTTATGAGCAAGAATATGCAATATGAATAAAGATATATATCCTATATGATAAATATATGCAAGGATATATAAACTAGCACAAGATGATATATCCTACCAAAGAGATATACAATATGATATATGCAAGGATATGTGAACTAACACAAGGGTAAACAAAAAGAACTAGATAGTAGATGATAAAAATAATGAGCTATGGACAATGGCGACAAGAAATATAAACATAAGATTAAGTGCGCCAAAGCAAACTCAAACACACGATATGATCACGGAGTTTGGACCTTCCATCCTACGTCTCCGCTCCCCTCTCCCGGGGAGAAATCCACTAACACCACTGGGTTTTCTACGTTCACACGAATAACGTTTACACCTCACACTCGGTTTTCTAGCTAACCGAAAACTTTAAAATCACCACTCTTACAATCCCACTCTACACCCTCTCAAGTGTTGAACTAGACGTGTCTCCCTCAAGTGCTCGGTTACAACCTCTCCCTAGATTCGTCAACCGACGCCACTCCTCTTGGGACGATCCCCAACTCTCACCACACACTTCTCTCGGTGTACAAGTGTATTACAAAGTGAATCTCATAATAAGGCTAAATACAATAAATATTTGTTCTCTACTATGGATGAGAATACAATGAAAGATCACACTCAATTATTACAACTCTCACCAACCCAAAATATATTATGAATGCAAATACAATAAGCTCAAGTGGGTGTGTGTAACAATGAGATAAAATCAAATCTAACTCAAATAGCAAACTGGCAATAATAAGAATATGAAAATCAATAATAAAATTACTAGAGAAAAGTGTTAGAAAACTTCTCAATAGATCAAGAGGTAGATGCAGAATAGTTGGAAGCTCAAACTTCAATGGATGATCTCCTCAAGCTCTTGTGGAATTGATTCACAAAACCGAAACATTCAAATGCTTAAAAGCTTCTTAAACAAACTTAAACAACACTTAAACCCTTGTTAAACTCTTGTTTAAAAACCTCTTAGATCTTTTTGAAAGAGAACAGCAATGGGGTATTTATACCCACTAAAAATATTACCCAAAAACCCTAAACAAAAGACCAAAAAGCTCCAGCCAACGGTAACAGGAAAAAGCCGTTGGAACAGATTTGACAGAGCGACGGTCGACCGCGACGGTCGACTGCGAGCAACAAAGAAACATAAAAAGGCTCTGGACAACACGACGGTCGACCGCGGTGATCGACCGCGAAAGTCTCTGGACTTGCTACGGTCAACCATCACGATCGACCGTGAGCCGTCGACCGTGGCGGTCGACCGCGAACTGACACAGACTAAAAACAGGTTTTGAAAGCTGTTATTCTGATTTTGAAACCCTATTTAAAAATATCAAATAAATTCTAAAAAATATAAAACTTTGGAGAATGATTGTAGACATGATAATAAACATATGAATTTTGACAATTAGGCTAAACCATGTTTTGAAACATTACAAAATGATTTTATAGACTTGATAAAATATGTATATGAATATTGTTAAGTCCAAAAAGTAAGAATACAATATTTTTACAAATACAATAGAAAATAAAACATATGAGTATGTATATGAGAATATATTTGTTTCATATCTAAGTAGTTAAACCAAATCACAATAATAAATATGAAATATGTAATTTCATATTTATAAACATAAAAACCAAAACTTGTGTTGTATATATATATGACTACATATATATATAAGGAAACCAATAAAATGTGTGTGTATATGATATTGAGCTTAGAGTATATAACACACATAGTATAAAACCTAAACTAGATTACCCAAGCTATGATCTTGATCTTCAATAAGCTTGACTTGGTAATCTTACGGATGAAACGGAAACTTGAATCTTTAACTTGAATTGCAATGCTTCAACCACGATTCCTCCAACCTCCATTTGATATGATCATGAATACTCGATTCCATCCATCCTCTAACTCGTTGTTTGCCTAGAATAAATACGAGAACTCAAACACTAGACAAATAACATTAGAAGTAAATTGTTTGTTAAACATCATCAAAACAAGAATGCCAACAATCTCCCCCCTTTTTGATGATGACAAATAATTTACAAAAAAGATATATGCATGAAAGGAAATGAATATACAAAGTATAATATATCATGCATATAAACAAGAAAGAATATACTCACAGTATTTCTCCCCCTTTGACAACATAAAAAAGGGGAAAACAAAAAATGAAGAGAGCGAAAGCTCCCCCTATCAATAAGCATGATTGAGTATACCACATAAAAAGATATAGGGATTGCTCCCCCTATCAAAATGCCTTAATGTATATATGCAATGAATGCTAAGGCATACATATGTGAGCAAGCAAGAAACATGCCAAACACAACTCACATACAAAAAGACAATGAGAACACATATAAATATGTTAAAATGAAAATAGTGTCTCACAAAAAAATATAAAAGTCATATAAAAGAATAGATTTATGAAAACCAAAGAAGAGGAACATGAAAATCATGCAAAAAGTTTTCGAATCAACCAAAAGAAATCATAAATCAAAGTTTATATTCAAAAACAATATTTGATCAATCAAGAGAATTTCTTTGTGGGATTTGATCAAACCATATATGGAATACATTATAAGGCATGAATAGATGATCCATAAGCACAAACACATAAATATCCTCATATAAGTGAAATATAATAAATTCAAAGAAATAATTCAAAACAAAATCTTTGATAAAAGAATTTCAAGAGAGGCAACAATATATCAAGCTCTTAAGCTTCTTTCAACCTATATAATCATTCTAGCATCCGGTAAACATGATTTGGGAATAAACATCCAATAAACCCGGAGGGTTATATAAACAGAAACCTCTCAACAAAAATCAAAACTAGTAATAATGAAAATAAAAGAATTGATCAATAAAAATAGTTTTCATAAAAGTTTAAAATACATTTTTCAAAACCAAGAAAAAAAATAAAAACACTAAAATTTGTTTTGGTACCCAAGTATTCTTGGTACCAAAAGGTTTAGGGATATGACCTCTATCATTCAAGCTCAAAGCCCTAGGGTTATGAACCCATTTGGGCGCATTTAGTGCACGGGTCCGGTCATAACAATAATTATGCAACTGACCCATTCGATTGCAATAAGTACAATGAAGAGGATGCATTTGGTTATGTTGACCATGTGGATGTGCACGAGGAATATTTACAAATAAAGATGGTCTTTTAAGATTATTTTGCAAATGAGAAACATTTTGAAATAATGTTGGTCTAATTAAAATATTTTGCGATTTAGAAACTTTTTACAAATCAAAACAAAACTTAGCTAAGTGACCAACTCTACCACAAAAATCACAATGATACACATTAGCATACTTATGATGAACAATGGGTGCATGTGTGTGTACATGTGATGAAGAAGAAGCCTTATGAGATGCACATGGAGTATTAGCAATCTTAGGTTTGTGTGCATCATAGCAAAATTTAGCAAGGTGGCCTTTACGACCGTAAATAGAGCATTTGTAAACTTTGCTATACATGTGTGCATAGTGTGTGTTAGATTTAGAAGTGTCAACACAGGACTTTGCACATAAGTCCATAAGTTTCTTATGATTATCAATGCATGTGTTAAAAGTTGAATCTAAGCATGATATGCGGTTTTTCACAAGATTTAATTTATTATTGGTCACAACATCATTGATAATAGAAGTAGAGCATATATGGTTATCAAATTCATTTCTAATAGCTACTACTTCTAGTATGGCATTATCTCTTTCATGAGTTAACTTAGCAAAGTTTAAAAAATTTTAACATATCATTAATTTCTTTAAGAGCAACATTTTCTTGAGAAATGATATCAAAATTGGAAACTAGCTTCTCATGATCGGATTTTAAACTAACATGCTTGCTTTTAAGATCCATAAAATTATTTTGCAATTTAGTGTAGGCATTGTAGGATCTGAAATAGATACACTTGAACACTAGAAGGGGGGGTGAATAGTGTTCTTTTAAAATTAATGCAAAGTATATTATAAATTGCAAAGAAAAATGGTAATCTCAGAAATTCTTGACTCATTCTTGACTCCTTCTATTTTCAATCTATTCGATATGATTCAGTCTCGATTTCTCGAGAAGATTGCAAACATTCATGCCACGGTTGAAGCTCAATTGAAGAAATCACAAGCTAAGTACAAGGCGAAGCATGACCAGCATCGGGTTCCTTGTAACTTTAGTAAATGCGATATGGTATGGCTAAAATTGAGTAAGGAGAGGCGCAAAGGAGAAGGGAAGAAGTTAAAGCCTATTCGTTATGGTCCGTTTCGGATTCTCGATCAGATTGGCGACAACGCTTTTCGTTTAGATTTTCCACCTTACTTAGGCATGTATTCGGTGATCAATGCCAAGTACTTGAAGTTGTTTGAACCTCCGTTATTGGATGATGAAGGTGATGAAAAGTTGATCTTACCGCATGTTGAGGACTTATGGTTTGATAGAGAGGAGCCACTGAAGGAAGATTGCATTTTGGAACGGAAGACGACCACGACGAGGCGGGGGACGAAGGAGTCGTTTCTCATTGGTTTGATCAAGTCCTACAAAGAAAGTTTTTTTTATTGATCAAACATTATTTTTGGATTTACACTTTGATTTATGATTTCATTTGGTTGATTTGAAAACTTTTTGATACGGGTGTATCTTCTCTTCGGGAGCTTAGCGATCCTCATGGGAGCTTGAGGATAGATGATTCTCATGGTATCTTGAGAATAGAGTAGAGGAGTCGTGGACGAGGCCATTGGAGGCGACGAAGTCGGAGGATTCGTCAGAATTGCAGGATTTACAGCTGGACTCTGGCCGGTCGACCGGCTTGGTCGCGGCAGTCGACCGCTTAGTGCACAGACCCAGACTATGTCTCGGGACTGAGAGCGGTCGACCAAAGGTGGCGCTGCGGTCGACCGGAAAACCCTGTAATCGATTTCCCAGATTTCGACATTCTGACCGGTCGATCGCCTTGGGCACTGCGGTCGACCGCGTAGCGGTTACGGGCCTGGGTCTGTTTCCTGCTCCAGTTAGGATTTCTGTTTAGTATAAATAGAAACACGACTTTTTTAGGGTTTAGAACTCAGTTTGTAATCAGAAAAGAGATCAGGGAGGTTGTTCTTTGATCTAGAGAGATTGTGAGAGAGAGATTTGTAAAAATCCAATTGATTCTCATAATCTAGAGAAGGTATTTTCCTTCGCCCTAATTCAACTCTTGTGTTCTTCTGTCATTTTCTTCTTTACCCACTCTTGATAATTCCGCGATCAAGAGTGCTCGCACGGCAACTCGTATCACCTGATGGCGTAGCTTGTTCTTCACTATCCTAATTTGATGTCGGCACCTTGTACTATTGATGCCTCTGTTCCTTTTGTGCAGCTATTAGAAAGGAGCAAGTGGTTTGGGAAGACATTCACTGATGTCCAGTGAGAGCTTCAAGTTCGTAAGAGCTAGGAGTTCTTCAAGTGTTTCCCTCGCTTCTCAGGCCTTTATGATAATGTGTTGATTGATGAGGAGAAACCAAAGGCCAGTCGGACTTCTCTTGACGTCGGTTGCTTCCGTTAGTTGGTGAACATCCGCGTTGGATATCTTGTCCTTCGTGTGAAGGGTCATTGCTATATAGAGCCTTATCTTCCATGATGCTTTGTTCGCCAATTCGGTTATGACCAACTATATGTTGGGAACCTGACCCAGGGTTTGAGGATCGAGAGGGGTCTTATTGATGGTGTCCGAGCATGGCTTTGGACTATGATAGGCTGTACTAGAGCCTATTTCACTCTTCCTTCATCCAAGCGCAAATCGTTGCTTACTTTCCTCAGCTGCAAGTGGCTCCTTTCTGCCAACGAGTTTCTAAATGTGAAGAGCCTCACAGAGTTGGAGGCTGAGCACTTGGTTCAAACTACTATCAAAGCTGCTCGTAAGACTGGGCTTTCAAAGAAGCAGGGAAAGAAACCTGCCAAACCCTCCCGTTCGAGCAGAGACAAGATGAAGGATGATGAAGAGCTCCTTCCTATCGATGATGTGGATGAGACTTCTGAGGAAGAATTTATAGACCTGGATACCGATGGGGGAGAATCTGGTACAGGTCTGTCAGACTCTTTCTTTTCAGAATTAATGGACCTGGCATTTTCTCGTTGGCATCAACGCCATACCCTTTCTAGATCTCAACCGTCTTTTCAAAAGCCGGAACGAAAGGTCTTATTTACGTATCCTAACAAGATGACTCTTGTCACTCCAGGTAGGATCGTTGACGAGCACGAGCCTCTTATTTTTCGTTATGCAAGATCTTGGCCCAACACCGAGGCTTCTGCCCAGGTTGAGATGCGTACTAAATCCACGCATGAGCTACTGGGTGGTCCTGTAAGCGTTTGTCCTCCTAAATGGAAGAAGACCGCCCATAAGTCGCATATTGGTCAGCGGGCTCGTGGAGTAGAGCCATGAGGTACTACTAGCGGAGAAGAGGGTAATGCTCTACTATCTTCACTACTTTAAAATAATGCTCTTTTGGATTCCCTGAATCTAATCATGCTCCATGTTTCAGGAAGCCATGACGGAGGTGAACTTCTGCAAGACCCTGTAATCTATGATCATGGCCATTTGGATAGCCCGAGCTTCATGCAGCAAATGTGTGATTCCATTCGTGATGAGTCTATGGATGTTGAAGTAAACAGAGACGCCACGCAGGCTAATAGCATTGAACCAGGGATTCTATGCCCAGGTATATCTAATATCGGTAATACACTATTCGAGCAGCAGTTAAAGGAGTTAGGCAATTCAGAATTTATTCCCCCTTTAATCACTTCCGCGCTTCATTCTCTTTTAGACAAATTGAAGAACGCGGGAGCAAATATTAGGGTAAAAGAGCCTTCTACCACCGCTGTAGATAAATCTAAGTTCCTTTCTCTTCCCTCTCTTTTTGTATATATCCAGCACTTAAACTCTTATGTAGTTATCGCGCTAGATAGGTCGGTCGAGGACGAGACATTTCATGTTATGGGTCTTAGGGGATTTAGGGAACACATGTATGTCTCAGCACCGAGTTTCTCGGGATCCGACACTAGATTGCTAGTTGAGATGTTAGCAGAGCAGTCCACCAGAGAGGCTGCAGGACCATCCTTCGAAGGTGGTTCATCTGCAGGTATGTATCTAATTTCCGACATTGTAATTATCTTCGTTTGTCAAGACCTCTATTTGATCGATAGGGAATTCTAATCGTAGGACCAGCCACTGGGACTGATATGATTATGGTTTTTGGCATCCCTAGTTTAGCTAAGGGTGATGGATCTGTAGGTATGCATATAATCCCCTTCATCATCATTCTTTTCTTTTGTCAAAATCTCTATTAGACTAATAAAGAATTGTAATCATAGGACCAGTCACCATGACTGATACGACTATGATTCCTAGCATCCTGAGTTTGCCTGACGGTGACGGATCTGCAGGTATACATGTAATCCCCTTCATCGTCATTCTTTTCTTTTGTCCAAATGTCTATTTGATTAATAAAGAATTGTAATCATAGGACCAGCCATCATGACTGATACGACTATGATTCCTAGCATCCCTAGTTTGCCTGGCGGTGGTGTATCTTCTCCAAACCCAACGGGCATTACAGAATTACCTAGAGGAGTTGATATACCATCGATGATCACACCTACTAGCATTTCTAAGCCTGCTGAGATTAGATTGATGGAGCCTATCATAGGATCTCAAACCGAGGGGACCCCTGTTAGTACTGGTATGCTCATAATTCGCTCTGAATTTCCCCACTATATTCTAGAGTTTCTTACCCTTCTGCGCCATTACTTGTAGGGTCTCCACTATCTCCGTATGAGCGTGTCCTATGCCTTTTAGCCGATCCTAATCCTAGCAGAGACATTTTCCGAGTGGATCTTGGTTATTTTGTTAACTTTTTTGACGGAATGATCGAGAAACTTCTTCATCAGGGATATTGTTTTGATCAGTTCAGCCATTCCCTTGCTCGACACATGACGATGATTAGAGAGGAGGGATATCCTGAGCTAGCTTAATTTCTCACTGCCGACTTTGTTATTCTGGAGTGTGAATTCCGAGAGTTAGAGGAGTTGAAGGCTAGTGGGGCTTCTTCCTTCATATCTTCTCAGTTGGAGCATAGACTGACATAGTGGCGTGACCTCAGATCTTCTATTGGTAGCGAGCTTCAGTCGCATGAGATTTCTATCGCGTAGATGATGGCTAGTCTTGCGAGGAAGGATACGAATAGAGCTGAGTTACTCAGTTATTTAGACTCCAACTGTGAGGAGATAGCCAGGTTGAAGAAGGCCCTAAAGTACGCTGAGGATTCTGGTGCTATCATTGCAGATGAGCTGGCTGGTTTAGAGAGCTCTCGCGGATAGATACTTGAGAGACTAGGATCTATGCAAGAGAGATTAATGAAGCTAAAAGGTAAAGCCACGGAGATCTTGAGCAGTTCTGAAGATTCTATCTGAGTTGATCTGCATGCTAAGCTTGAGCAGGGTTATGCAAACCGGCTCTCTAGGTTGGAACTTCACATTCTCAGTCGCCGACTACGTTCGGGCTAATGAGCTTTATCATTGTATGCTTTGACTTGATCTATTAGTAAAGACCCAGTATTTGATTTAGCATACTCATCTTGTATCATGATGTTTCTTTGTTGGCTATGAACCCAATGGACACAATGCTTATAGGATTTTTGGCAAATCCTCAGCCATCAACGGATTTGATACGCCTTTACCGATTATCGTTTGAATCGAGCTAGCATGCGGATTGTATAAGTCTGTTCTGCATATAACGTTGTGTTAAAAGAATTAATTCTTTTAGTGCTACGATGTGGAATACGTAGACATTGTCTTTATCACGGGAATAGACTACCCGACAACGCATGTTAGGCGCTGACTCATCCTTACTTAGGATTCAGGATAAAAATCCCCAGACTTGTATTCCAGTGTCTTTCCATTTGGTGAAAGACTAAACTGGAAACGTGTGTTAGACGTAGACTTAGGATTTTTGGTAAATCCTCAGTCTTCAATAGATTTGATGCGCCTTTACCGACTACCGTTTGAATTGGGCTAGCATGCGGATTGTATAAATCCGTTCCGCATATAACATTATGCTAAAAGAATTAATTCTTTTAGTGCTACGATGTGGAATACGTAGACTTTATTTTTATCACTGGAATAGACTACCTGGAAATGCGTGTTAGGCGCTGACTCATCCTTACTTAGGATTCAGGATAAAAGTCCCCAGACTTGTATTCCGGTGTCTTTTCGTTCGGAAAAAGACTAAACCAGTAGCATGTGTTAGATGCAGACTTATATCTCTTTTAGGGTTTGAGATAAAATCCCTCGTGCATGAAGTGCGTGGATTTGAAGTTGAGAAATGTGTCTTTTCTAAAGGTAAATACAAACCCAGAGCAGGAGAGGAAGAATTTTATATTCTATCTCTCAAAACTGAGGAAGGATTTTATACCCTATCACTAGTTACGGGGGAAACTCAAGGTGGGATCTCCACCTTAAGAATCCAAAAAGGTGAAACTAAGAGTGAGATCTTTACTCTGAGAATCAAGAGGATTCAAGCAACCCTAACTTTTATAGGATTGGTTGCTTAAACTGAAAAGAGCTCTTCGTTTATCGAAGTGAGATTGGAGTTCGACCCTAACTTTTATAGGTTTGGCCGAATGGGTTTGAGGCAATCCTAACTTTTATAGGTTTGATTGTTCAATTGAAAGTGGACCTCTCATTCATAGAAAGAATCGACAGGGGATTCTGGTTTTGGCCTTAACTTTTATAGGTTTGATCAAAAAAGCAGAGGGAGTGGAATACATACAGCAGTGAAAATGCCGATTTGTACTAGCCACTCGATGGAGGATTTTGATGCCAAGTGATCAGTACTTAACACGCAAAATTTGAAATTACCAAAGATTGGCGGATAGGATTTTTGATAGACTCACCGTCAATTGATTTGATCGGTGAGGGATTTTGTGAGGAAAGATTGCTCTTGTCAAAATGGTCGAATCTCGTCTCAGCAAAAGAATTCATGAGAGTTGGTGAATTTAATCTCGAAAATGAGATAGATTCCATTATTAAGGACATTCAGAATCCAAAGAGGGATTTATTGCTTATCCTTTTTGTAACTACCAGGTTATCCCTAAGAATACCCCGCATAGTATTCTTCCGGGAACTCCCATGACATGGGTTATCCCAAAAGTACTAAGGGTAGTACTTTTTTAGGAATTTCTCATTTATCAGGATCATCAGCCGAGTGCCTTCCTTGGTAATAAGGCGACAAGCGTCATTCGAGTAGACTGTCTCTATTACGAATGGCCCCTCCCATTTGGGTTCAAATTTATCTTTCTTCTTAGAATTAAGGATCATGGGCCGTCAGACAGCTAAGACCAAATCTCCTTCTCTAAAACTCCGCTGTCGAACTTTTTTATCAAAAGCTCGAGAAATTCTGGCTTAGTAGAGCTCAATGTGCTGCTGAGCTTCCAAGCGCTTCTCACCGAGCATCTCGAGTTCTTCGAGACATTTCTGATACTATTCTTTAGTTGTTAACTCTGTTGCGAGAGTGATCCGGAGCGATGGAATTTGGATTTCCTACAGAAGAACGGCTTCACACCCGTATGCCAGAGAATATGGGGTTGATCTCGTCGGCGTGCGGACCGTGGTACGATAGGCCCATAAGGCTGCTCCAAGCTTATCATCCCAATCTCGTTTATTAGTTTTCACGAGTTTTGATAAAAGCTTTATGATAGTCTTGTTAAAGGCTTCTGCCAATCCATTCGTTGTGGGATTGTAAGCTGTCGACGAGATGTCTTGAACTTTGAACTTCTCGCAAAATTTGATGGAGGTGTTACTGACAAACTGGGGCCCATTGTCATGTATGATTCGTCTTAGGACACCATATCGGTAGATAATATGGTACTTGATGAACGCAATCACGTTGCCCGTCTTTACTTCTTTGAGCGGAATGACTTCAGCCCACTTGAAGAAGTAATCGGTAATTACCAGAATGAATCTATCGCCTTTGACTGACGGAGGATTTATAGGACCAACAACGTCCATTCCCTAAGTCTCAAAAGGCTATGAGGTAGCCGAAGGATGTAGATGCTCCGGGGGTTGATGCATATAATTTGCATGTACCTAACACTCATGACTTTTTTGGGCGTATGTGACTGCGTCTTTTATCATGGTGGGCCAGAAATATCCCATTCTTCTGATGTGGTCGTAAAGTTTGGGGCTAGGTTGGTGTGCACCATAAGCCCTTTTGTGTGTCTCCCTAAGGACTTCTTCTGCCTCTTTAGTGGATAAGCAACGTAATAGTAAACCATCATACCCCCGATGATATAGTGTTTGACTCTCCGTGTTATAGTAGAATCTCGATGCTCTTCGTCGGATTGAGTCCCTTTCCTTCACGTCTTCTGGTAAAATTCCATGCAAGACGTAATCGATTTTATCATGGTGGGCCAGAAATATCCCATTCTTCTGATGTGGTCGTAAAGTTTGGGGCTAGGTTGGTGTGCACCATAAGCCCTTTTGTGTGTCTCCCTAAGGACTTCTTCTGCCTCTTTAGTGGATAAGCAACGTAATAGTAAACCATCATACCCCCGATGATATAGTGTTTGACTCTCCGTGTTATAGTAGAATCTCGATGCTCTTCGTCGGATTGAGTCCCTTTCCTTCACGTCTTCTGGTAAAATTCCATGCAAGACGTAATCGATGATAGGGAAACGCCAATCTCGGGGTTCAAACTCGACTTGAGTTAAATACACTTCTTTAATATCATCTTCTTCCTTGTCTACATTGTAGATTGGTATGAAGAGTTGGTGAGTTCTCATCGTAACGAATTGTTCCGTTTCGGGAGGTTGTACCAGAGATACTGCTAATGCTGCTAATGCATCCGCGTAGGCGTTTTGTAAGCGTAGAATATATTCAATAAAGAATCCTTCAAATGATTCCACCATCTCAACGGTCATCCTATGGTATGGTATCAAATCCTGTTTTCTAACCTCATACTCCCCTTGAACCTGTTTAACTACCAGTTGAGAGTCACCGAAAGCTTCAAGGTATTTGACCTCCAGCTCTTTAGCTAAGCTAAGTCCAATAAGTAGCACGTTATACTCGGCTACGTTATTCGAGCACAGCTCAGTCAGCGAGTAAGCTCGAGGCATCACATGTTTTCCTAGGGAAACTAAGACAATTCCAACTCCGAAAGAAATCTTAGAACATCCAGGAGCACTTTCTACATTAGTTGCTCGAGAAACACCATCGAAGTATAAACGCCACACCTGTTGATGGGAAGTTGTGTTAGCTTCGTGTGTTTCATCTGGTAGGTTGTCGTACACCTCGGTAGTATCCGTAGTTGGGTTAGCTGCCAGGAGATCGCAAATAGCTTAGCCTTTGACTGACTTTTGTTGCTTAAAGTGTAGGTCGTATTAGGACAGAAGCAGTGCCCATTTCGCTAGCCGCCAGTTCATGAAAGCGGGCTGCGTCATGAATACTCAGACTGGGTTAACATTAGAAATAAAATAGATAGTCTGTCTGACCAAGTAGTGTCGTATCTTTTGAATAGTGAATACCAAGGTGAGACACTCCCTTTCGATCATTGGATATCGAGATTCGGCACCCACGAGGGTCCGACTCAAGTAATATATGGCCTGTTCATGATCGTTATCATCATCTTATGCAAGTAATACACTTAACGAGTGGCTTGTCGGCTTAATATAATCAAGAACGATTTTCCAGATTTCGGTGCAACGAGCACAGGGGGTCTCGAGAGATTTTCTTTAATATTCTTGAACGCTTTTTGACAAGCGTTGTCCTATACAAATGACACGCCCTTCTTTGTAAGCTTGGAGAATGGTTGACATTTTCCCGAAAGGTTTGAGATAAACCGACGGATATAAGCCAACCATCCTTGTAATCCTCTGAGTTCCTTAAGGTTTTTTGGGGGTTGTAGCTCGTTAATTGCCTTCACTTTTATCAGGGTCGATGTAAATACCCTTAGTGGTGATGACGAATCAAAGGAATTTGCCGCGGACATTCCGAGAAAAGATTTGAAAGGATTCATCTTCAATTGGTGAGTCCGTATCAGGTCAAATATCATTTTCAAGTCTTTGATGTGATCATTCCTGCCACTACTCTTCACAACTAGATCGTCCACGTAGCATTCGATAGTCTTCCGGAGATGCTCCTGGAAAATCTTTGACATGACTCTCTGATATGTTGCACCTGTGTTCTTTAAGCCGAATGGCATAACTGTGTAACAAAAAACACCAAGAGGTATTCTAAATGCGGTATGCTTTTCATCATCTAGATGCATCTTTATCTGATTATAACCGATAAATCCATCCATGAAGGATATTCTCTCGAATCTACATGTATTGTCGATGATAACATCTGTGATGGGAAGAGGGAAATCATCTTTCGGGCATGCGGTGTTGAGGTCTCTAAAGTCAATACAAATCATAATTTTCCCGTTCTTATTAAGGACCGAGATAATATTAGCAAGCCATTCAGGATGTTGCTCCTTCCCTGACAAAACCCGAGTTGATAAGATTTTTAACTTCGGAATCGATTGCCTCCATAATTTGTGGATAAAATCGTCTTTGTTGCTATTTGACAGGTTTGACATCCGGCTTAATATTGAGGCGATGCATTGCCACATTTTGATCGAGCCCTAGCATATCCTTGTAATTCCGAGCAAAAACATTGATATATTCCCTAATGAGGGTAATTAGGTATTTTCTCTCATTTGGTGGGAGATTGTCTCTAATGAATATCGGTTTCAGATTATCCTCGTCACCCATATTCACCTGGATTACTTGATCCTCGACAGGGGGTTCCATTTATTCAAACCTATCACCATACTGCATATCCAGGTGTGTTAGACCCTAGAGGTGGGGTGATTAGGGTCTTATGCTAATCTAATCCCAATTAAATGCTAATTAAAATTATATTGATTAATTTGATCTTGCAAGATATGAATATGAACAATAATGATGAATAAGAGTGCGCTAAGCAAAACACAAACACACGATATGTTTACAAGGTTCGGTCCCCACGACCTACGTCCCCGCTCCTCACCTCGAGGAGATATCCACTATCAGAATCCGGTTTGGAAGCCAGAACTTCTACACACTCGGTTTACAAGTTCACCGAAAACTCTCACACAACACAATCACACAACAATCACACTTTACACACTAAGTGTAGGAACCTAGCCCGTGTCCTCCTCCTCAAGTGCTCGATTACAACCTCTCCCTAGGTTCGTCGATCGACGCCACTCCTATTGGATTTGACCCAGTCTCTCTCTCCTCACACTTCTCTCGGTGTACAAGTGTATTACAAGTGATTCTCACAAATAAAAGTTAAATACAATGATTTGTTCTCAATTAACAAGTGAGAACACAATGAAGCTCACACTCACTAAATCACACCCCACAACCCACAATATATAATACGAAAATATCAAGCTCAATAAGTGTGTGTGATAATAGTGAATCAAACTCAATAAATAACTTAATGAATATAGCTAATCAAATGAAAGTGAAATAATAAGCTATATGGAAAGAGTTTAGAAAAACTTCTCAATGAACAAGAGGAGCTGAAGAAATGATGATCCCAATAGGATATGAGAGCCTCTTCTTGTTGTAGAAAACTTTTTCTTGAAAACCGATTAACGAAACAACTCTTAAACAGCTCTTAAACGCGATTAATATCTTGTTAAACAACAAACTTGGATTTCTTAGTGGTTAGAGAAGAAGAGCAGCAATGGGGTATATATAGCACCCCAAAACAACAGCTAGAAATAAGTAAAAGACCAAAAGACCCATTTGAAAAAACTAGTCGTTACACACTATCTGACAACTCGGCGGTCGACCGGTCCGGTCGACCGCTTAGTTCAAAAACCTAGAGAATGAACTTTTAAAGCTGGCGGTCGACCGACAGAAATTTTCGGTCGACCGAATGGAAATTTTGGTCGACCGATAAAATCCATGAAAAATATCAAATTGAATCCAAAAATAATGAAACTTTGGGAAAAGTTTCTAAATGATAAATTAAACATGTTTGAAAAGAAATTTTTGGAAAAACAATTTTCGTTTGTGAAAACTACCCGTTTTTTGAAAACTGCTTAGAAAACCTGTTTTTATATGAAAGTGAAAGTCAATATAGAACTTGTAAATATGTTTATATATGTTATGCATATATTCTATGTATACAATGAAATATTAAAGAGCTGTAAGCATGAGAGAAGAGTTATTGTAACAACGTTTGATGAGAAATCATTTATATGATAGAAAACATCAAAAATCGTGTTAAGTGTACATATATTGAGCTTAGATATAATCATACAATATATGTAAGCGTACTAAACATATACCTAGGTAAATCCACGCAAATAAACTTGAATCTTTAACGCTTGATTAACGCGTGTTGAAATACCTGAAAAAAGAACATGAGAAATCATTTATATGATAGAAAACATCAAAAATCGTGTTAAGTGTACATATATTGAGCTTAGATATAATCATACAATATATGTAAGTAAACTAAACAATATACCTAGGTAAAACCACACAATAGAACTTGAATCTTTAACTCTTGACTGACTTGTGTTGAAATACCTGAAAAGAAACCATAAACACAAAAACACTAGAAAACTTATTAGTAATAAATTGTTTGCCAAATCATCATCAAAACTATAGGGTCAACAATCTCCCCCTTTTTGATGATGGCAAACAATTTAATATGAACACAATAAACTGATAATCCCACATATAAGCCAAACATAGACAAATCATATATGAATGATCATATGAACCAATGAAAGAGCACATTAACCATATATGGAGCAAGTATGATCTATATGAACTATATATATGTGGATTTTCTCCCCCTTTGACAACATCAAAAAGGGAAAAATGAAAGATAGGAGCAAAGCTCCCCCTGTTTATAAGCATAGATAAATAAAGAAGTGTATGTTAAAGGCTCCCCCTGTCAAATATAATAAATGACACTAAAGAGTATGTAAAGGAGCTAAGCATACTAATAAAACATTACATAAAACAAAGAACTCATTGAAAGCAACTTATTTTCCACACACCAAAACATGAAAATAGTTTTTAACTATGCATTGATCATTTATCATAGAAGAAACAAACTAAACATAATAAGTCACAAATCATCACATTTGAAGCAACAATTAAGAATACATGGGAGTTCACATGAAGCTACATAAGCATTTGATATCACATAAGCATTTGATAGCAACCCATACATAAAAGTTCACATGAATCCATACTAATAAGAGTTATTATACTCAAACTAAAAGCAGAGTTATCAAGTTTTACAAACCAAAAGAGAACATCAAAAAACAAATAAAAACATCACATAAATAAACTCAAATCAGTCATCTCCTCCACCAACATCATCATCACCACTACCATCATCATCACCATCACCATCATCATCACCATCAGAAGAGCCTGAGCCATCAGCAGAGTCCTCACCAGAATCAGACTCAGAATTAGAAGGGATCCCGAGAGACTGACGCTGGTATGAAAGAATAGTCCTAACATCCTTCTGAATAGATGAGACTTGAGTCTCAAGGCGATCCAGACGGTCACAAATATCAGAAGTGGATGAGGTAGAGGCTCTAGAACGGGAACGAGAGGATGATGAAGGAGTGGAATCAGAGAAGGAAATCTGCATTCTAGATATAGAAACCCTATCAAAGAAATCCTTCTTAGATTCAATGTTGGGTTCATTTGTGAGGTCAACATTGAAGTGTTTGAAGATGAGGGTGAGAAAAGAGCCAAATGGTAGAAATTTTGTGTGCTTTGATGCCATATTATTAACAAAGATAGTTGCCCAATCCACTTTGATTTTGGAGAAAATGGCATAAACAGCATTAATCTTATCAGAAGCAAAATGATCAAAGCTACCGGTTTTACGAATTAAGTTTTGAGCAACAATTCTAGCAATGAGTTTTGCATTTGAATTGAGAGAATTGTTGTTCATGGGATAAGAGCAACCGGGCTTAAACATAAGTTGATTTACAGCTGGATCACTAAGATCAATAGACTTGAGCTCAACGTCGCTTGTTGGGATTTTAAGAATCCCTGCAAGTTCGTTGGCAGAAAAAGATATAGCAATATTTTTAACAGATGAGGTTATGGTCAAGCTACCATCAGCAGAAGATGATGTGGACAAGTTGGCATAAAACAGATAAACTAAAAAGGGATAATAGGGAACTTTATGTGCTTCATCTAGCAGTTCATCTAATCCAACATTTCGAAGAATAGTCCGAGTATCATACAAGATTAACTCAAGATATTTGATATATCTAGTTGGAATGATTTTCAATTTACATAGTTCCCTATATTTCCTAACAAGAGGTTTAAAAAGCAGATAATCCTCATAATGTGAAGCTTTTGGGGTGGAGGGACTAGATTCAGGTCCAGATCTCTTTTTAGAGGGCTTAGGAGGCATGATAAGTTAGGGTTTAGACAAGATAAGAGAAATTTTTCAATTTCCTGTAAACAAAAACAAATTTAGAGCAAATTAACAAAATGCCCTAAAACTAAAATCCTAGATTAAGAAAAACAATCACTAGAGTAATCAAATAGGATCAAATAGATGAGAAGGAAATCATTACCTAGCAAAAGCTGACAGAAATCGACGGAGAGAGGGAATTTCGGTCGATGGATGCGGGCGACCGTGAAGGGAAACGATAGATCGGGAAAAATTGTTGAAGTGAGGGGAAAATGAAGAGTCGGGTAAAGGAGATGATGAGTGAACGGTTAGGATGTCTCCAAGGGTTAGATCAATGATGATGAGTAGTTCGGGTTTGAAACAGAAACCCAATAAAACCAAAACCCAATAAATCGAAAACATAGCTGCTGTAGGAAATTTAATTTCGGTCGACCGACACGGTCGACCGGAACGATTTCAGAGAGTTTGTCGGTCGACCGGGTCGGTCGACCGAAAGAAGGTAAGAGGGCAGATAAACAAAAAAATGGTTTTTGAGATATTTTTCAATATAAACCCTTTTGGAAATTTGTTTTACAATCTACTAAAAGTTTTATAAGATATATATAAGTGATTTTGTCTCTTAAAAACATATAAATAATTTATTTTGACATAAGGAATATAATTTGTCATTCAAAGCCAAAAAAAGAAATTATTCAAAAAAAATAAAAACAAAACAAACCATTAAAAAAATACTATACAAGTCTTTTTGGTACCCAAATCATTTTGGTACCACTAGAACTTGGGACATGACCCCTATCATTTAAATCCAAGGCCCTAGGGTTATGAACCCGTTTGGGCGTATTTTGTGCACCGATATGATCAAAGCAAAAATTGTAAACGTGACCCATACGATTGTAATTTGTGCAATGTAGAGGTTTGAATGGTTTACGTTGACCGAAATGGAATGCACGTGGTTCATTTGCAAAAATAGATTTTCCTTTGTAATTATTTTGCAAACGAGAATTTCTTTTCAAATCGAAACAAAACATGGCCAAATGACCAAAACGACCACAATAATCACATTTATACACATGAGCATGTTTATGATTTACACTATGTGTGTGTACATGTGTATGTGATGAAGAAGCTTGATGGGATGCACAATCATGTGTAGGCTTGTCAATTTTTGGTGCATTATGATAAAATTGAGCTAAATGGCCTTTAAGACCGCAAATAGAACATTTGTGAATTTTTTTCATACATATGTGCATAGTGAATAGGTTTCTTAGAAGAACTAACATTGAACTTTGCACATAAGTCCATAAGCTTTTTATTATTAGCAATACAAGTGTTTAGTGTTGAATCTAAAGTAGATATTCTTTTTCTCATTTGATTCAACTCATCATTGTGCATACAAGCATTGCTACTAGAAGCAAGTATTTAGTGTTGAATCTAAGGTAGATATTCTTTTTCTCATTTGATTCAACTCATCATTGTGCATACAAGTATTGCTACTAGAAGTAGGATAAACAAGATTACTCATCATAGATTTTAACTTATCTACTTCTAACATAGCATCACGTTTTTCATGAAGCAAACTAGCATTTTCAATTTTCAAATTTTCATTGCATTCTTTAAGAATTATATTTTCATTTGCAATAAAATTAAACTTAGTAGCTAGTGTTTCATGAATAGATTTTATATTAACATACTTACTTTTTACATCAATATAGCTATTGTGTAATTTTTCAAACTCAAGAGCAAGTTCATCAAAAGTAATAATATCATCGTTATCGCATACCTCACTAGGGTTACTACCTAGTGGTGTTGTACATGGGGATGAGGCTTCCTTAGAGCTTAAAGCGGGATTTTCCAACTCTTGTTGAATAGCCTCCAATTTCCCTTCATGTGCTTCAATAAATTTCCATAAAGCGTGAGCACTATCAAAATTAGCAAATTTGTTAGAAAACGATGAGTGAAAAGCGCTAATCAAAAATCCTAGCAAAAGCTTATTCATGTTAAACAATCTTTTATCATTCTCACACCATTTGGATTTTTCCAAAGTGGGAACAACATAGGCATCCTCAATAATTTCCCATAAATCAAATTGATTAGATTGAACGAAAAGTTTGAATCTAATACGCCATTGAGCATAGGGAAAAATATCCAAACGAGGAGCAATATTAATAGCATATCCTAAGCAAGATGAATCATTCATATCCATAGAGATGAAATGCAAGAAGCACAATTTCAAAATTAGATTAGCACAAATACAAAAAAACTTGGATCTTTAACTCAAGGCGGTTAGTCCTTAAATCAAAGAGCACCAAGCTCTGATACTAATTGTTAGACCCTAGAGGGGGGGTGATTAGGGTCTTATGCTAATCTAATCCCAATTAAGTACTAATTAAATTTATATTGATTAATTTGATCTTACAAGATATGAATATGAACAATAATGATGAATAAGAGTGCGCTAAGCAAAACACAAACACACGATATGTTTACGAGGTTTGGTCCCCACGACCTACGTCCCCGCTCCTCACCTCGAGGAGATATCCACTATCAGAATCCGGTTTGGAAGCCGGAACTTCTACACACTCGGTTTACAAGTTCACCGAAAACTCTCACACTACACAATCACTCAACAATCACACTTTACACACTAAGTGTAGGAACCTAGCCCGTGTCCTCCTCCTCAAGTGCTCGATTACAACCTCTCCCTAGGTTCGTCAATCGACGCCACTCCTATTGGATTTGACCCCGTCTCTCTCTCCTCACACTTCTCTCGGTGTACAAGTGTATTACAAGTGATTCTCATAAATAAAAGTTAAATACAATGATTTGTTCTCAATTAACAAGTGAGAACACAATGAAGCTCACACTCACTAAATCACACCCCACAACCCACAATATATAATATGAAAATATCAAGCTCAATAAGTGTGTGTGATAATAGTGAATCAAACTCAATAAATAACTTAATGAATATAGCTAATCCAATGAAAGTGAAATAATAAGTTATATGGAAAGAGTTTAGAAAAACTTCTCAATGAACAAGAGGAGCTGAAGAAATGATGATCCCAATAGGATATGAGAGCCTCTTCTTGTTGTAGAAAACATTCTCTTGAAACTGATTAACGAAACAACTCTTAAACAGCTCTTAAACGCGATTAATATCTTGCTAAACAACAAACTTAGATTTCTTGGTACTAAGAGAGGAAGAGCAGCAATGGGGTATATATAGCACCCCAAAACAACAGCTAGAAATAAGTAAAAGACCAAAAGACCCATTTGAAAAAACTAGTCGTTACACACTATCTGACAACTCGGCGGTCGACCAGTCCGGTCGACCGCTTAGTTCAAAAACCTAGAGAATGAACTTTTAAAGCTGGCGGTCGACCAACAGAAATTTTCGGTCGACCGAATGGAAATTTCGGTCAACCGATGGAAATTCCGGTCGACCGGAAAACTCTCTGGAAATTTTCTCAGAAAAGGAACAACTGTCGGTCGACCGTACCGGTCGACCGAAATCTGACATATGCACATATCCAGGTTTTGGGGCTGATTAGAAAATCCATGAAAAATATCAAATTGAATCCAAAAATAATGAAACTTTGGGAAAAGTTTCTAAATGATAAAATAAACATGTTTGAAAAGAAATTTTTGGAAAATCAATTTTTGTTTGTGAAAACTACCCGTTTTTTTGAAAACTGCTTAGAAAACCTGTTTTTATATGAAAGTGAAAGTCAATATAGAACTTGTAAATATGTTTATATATGTTATGCATATATTCTATGTATACAATGAAATATTAAAGAGCTGTAAGCATGAGAGAAGAGTTATTGTAACAACGTTTGATGAGAAATCATTTATATGATAGAAAACATCAAAAATCGTGTTAAGTGTACATATATTGAGCTTAGATATAATCATACCATATATGTAAGTAAACTAAACAATATACCTAGGTAAAACCACACAATAGAACTTGAATCTTTAACGCTTGACTGACTTGTGTTGAAATACCTGAAAAGAAACCATAAACACAAAAACACTAGAAAACTTATTAGTAATAAATTGTTTGCCAAATCATCATCAAAACTATAGGGTCAACAAGGTGATGAACCCAAGGGTCTTCCCAAGTCGGCATTTGGTCATCTTCCTCTATTGTGGCAGGGTCGACCATAGTCATATTCGACATTAGCCTTTTGAACGTTTCTCCCAGACTAGCGTCGGAGTCCTAGGCTGAAGAGTCGGAAGAATATCCATCTTTACCCTTATTAGCAATTTGATCAATGACCTGCCAACAACACTCATCATCGAACGAGTAGACATAGCGTAAACCTCTTCTGTGGCTATAATAGTTATCAGGTTTCCCTTTCGGTACATAGGCCATACGAGGTGGAACTCACGGACCTTGACCAAAACAAAGACCCTCTCCGAGTGCGAAGTTATATCTGTATCTCTCCATGAGATTACATGCTTTTGTATCGTATATGAATAAATGAGGGGCTGGTTTATCATCATCGTCATCTTCTTTGAAGAAGTGATTTGGTATTGAAAATTCCTTCCCCTTACCGTGGATGACTTCCTTTTCACCCCCTGTCTTTGTAGGAATGACGAGCATTGTTTCGAATGAATCCTGAACATGTTTCTTCATCATGGAAGACGATTGAAGTGGTACATACAAGTTAGGGTTATTGTATAATCCCTTCATGATATTATCAAGACACAACGAGTACTCTAAATCATCATTTATTGTTACTTCTTTGGCAAGTTGCCAATTACAACTACTATCCTATGACTCTCCATCATCAAGATTGATTATAATGGGTACAATGTCATTAAGTACAAAACCACCATCATAACCAAACCCAGCTTAGGTATCAGCTTCTTCTCTACTGTCCGTTCCTTGGGCCGATGGTTCAGTATCGGATTTAGCACTGTAGAGAAGAGAGTTAGTAAAATAATTCTCAAACCCCTTAAATGGTTACTTATCCATGACTACTGTCTTGACCTTATTATTAGTGTCTACATACTTAAGATACTGATGGAGGGTAGAAGGGACAATAACGTTTTCGTGGATCCAAGGTCGACCCAACAGTAAGTTAAAAGAAGTCTCTGCATCAATCACAATGCATGTGACTTCCGACTTCAAATCTCTAATCTGGCACTTTACCCAGATTTTACCCAATGGTATGGACCCACTGGTGTTGAATTCATAGATCGTAGTGCCCGTTGAGGCCAACTTACTGGCCGGTATTCTGAGATTGTACATCAATCGAGGCAGCATGATGCTAAAACCGGAACCCGGATTGACTTGGATCTGGTTGATAACACTGGAGCCTATGTACCCGGTGAAATACAAGGGCCGGTCTTGCTTTGAATTCTTTATTTGCATGTCCTCCTTAGTAAAAGAAATGTAGAGAATGTGTTGTGCCACGAGGTTGCAATGCTGCACTGAAGGCTCTGGTTCTTTAGGGGATAGTTTTATCTGAGTTAGGAAAACATCAGAGTTAGCCAAGGCTTCTTGCAGTACTTCCCTTGTGTCCTTCAAAAGACGTAGTAGCTCATATAGAGTTATTCTAGCCGGTATATTGGCTAACTATGCCATAATATCGAAGCGCTGTGGAGTGTTCGAGCTCCCCGGTTTGTCTCTCCTAATCGGTTGATTGAATCGAGACTGTCTCGGGTTCTTGCCCTCTTGGTATAACAACTCTTTCTCCTTTAGCTTTTGCTGACTCTTTTCAACTGGTGTTGGGGGAGTCGTGACCAACCCCATTTCTGCTAATGTCTTGGAGGGAATAGTTTTAGTTACCCCCTGTTTAGCCAATTGATCAGAAGCACTCGGATACTTGAAATGGTACTCATTTCCACTCTTGGTAGCAAAGACCTCTTGCTCATCTTAGGAGAGTGGGAAAGTAGGAATTCCTTCATTATTTTCTTCTGGAATAGCTGCAACTCCATAACAGGACTTTTCTTTCCCCTTTGATTTCTTCTTAGATGACGATCCAGCCTATTGTTCATCTTCGATCAGATCAGGATGGACCCAGAGAATCTCACCATTTGGGGATGTATGTGGCACAAGTCCTTTCTGACGTTGTTTGTGAGGATTGTCGTTGATGGTCTTCACCGCTACATTTATCACGGGCTCAGGCTAGAACCAGGTCAAAGGAACAGATTTGAAGCTAATTGACACGACATTTGCACCCACTTTCTTCTCTTTAGACGATTTCACTATAAGGATCCAACATCGATCAACGCTTGGATTTTGTCCTTGAGGGCGTAACATGCTTTGGTCGAATGATGCACCGCTCTGTGGAATACGCAGTATTTCAGATCGTTAACCTTCTTAGCGTCTTCCTGATCCTGGATTGGAGGTAACTTGATTTTGTTATTCTCCACAAGGTGTTTGAAAAGACCAGGAACTTCGTCCTCCCTGAAAGAATAAACTTTCAGAAATTTTGGTTCAGTAGTCTTTGGCTTTTGTGACCTCTGTTGCCATTGCGATTGTTGAGGCCCCTTTTTTGGTTATTGTTGCTGTTGCGGTTACAATTCGAATGTTTGGTTCGCATCCACTACATTTGCTTGGGGTTTCCCTTTACCTTGAGGAAAAAAATTCTGCTTCAGTGTATTAGCCACCGTTTGACCTCTTCGGCCTTCTTCCTTTTGGTGAAATGTTCGGCTTGTTCTCCTCACACTTTCAAGTCCTTCCAAGTCTTAGACGACGCCATTCCCATAGCTTCCAAGATATCTAGCGAAAGGTTGTTGTGACTAGTCTCGAGGATAAAATCTTCACTGACCGGATCTCGACAATTCATCGCCTTGTTCCGGAATCTTTTAACAAAGTTCTCCACCAACTCTCCATCCTTCTGTTTCTCATCGAACAACGTTTCGATTGAAATTTTGGTATCGTCGTTGATGAAATTCATAAGAAACATGTCTTCTATGTCATCCTAACTATTGATACTCCCCGGCTTGAGGCGGCGATACCAATCGAAGGCCACTCCACGAAGAGTACCCACGAATGACCATACCTTTAAAGGTTCATTGTCGGAGATTATCCCCAAATGGGACTTGAAATATATCAAATGTTAGGTGGGGGAACCCTTCCCATCGAATGGCGTCAAGTTAATTAGATTAAACTTTGCTGGGTATAGGATTGACTCTCATTCCCTCGGGTATGGACACGGTATTCCGGACATCTTCACCTCCTGGGCACTCATCAACGCGTTGATTTTGCTCTCTAAGTCCCTCATCTTCTTATCCTCGCTTATATCTTTCTTTGAACGATTATGGGGAGAAGTAACACGGTCCTCCCTTGTATTGTTGTCATCTGAGGGTCCACCCCTAGCATTATTATCAACGGGAGGAATTTCCATATTGGTGTTCTCGTCCGCTTCCCAATTGCTGTCAACCTGATTAGGATTATTACGAAGGCTGGACTCTCCCTGTTGTTTGTCAGTGTCGCAATTTGTTAGCTGTGCATATCTCTCATTTCCTACATAGCCATCTCCATTTCAAATTTAAAATTCTCTTTCTACTTGGTTAAAGCCTCCTCGAGAATCTTAGCCATTTGTTCGGCATTAATCATGAACGGTTCGTAAGATTGTCTTGCACTGGATGTCATATCATCAGAAACCAATGCCGAGCAAGCATCTGACGTTTCATCATACGAGGATCATGACCTTCTGGGTCTAGGTCTGACAGTTCCAGATTGTAGCCAAGTCATGCGTTGAGATACTTCTGCAAAAGGTTTAGGACTGAAGCGTCGCACGGATTTGCCTTTGTCAACCATGTTGATAGTAACTCGCGAGAGCTTGTTACTTGTGCCGGCTGACCTTCTTCTGCAAAAACGCCTCGGTTTAGCCTTGGATGTTCCGGTGGAGATTCTTTCAAACACCGAAACCCTTTGTGGGGCCTTAGGGTAGTAGCATTCTGACAACACCGTCTTGATTATCTTAGCACACGGACAGTGCGAGTTTGTGTCTCGGGTATTTTTTTTTTGGGATTTATTCGCACCCCCAACCTGACAGTATAACCCGTCGGTCTGATGACCGGAGCAACCCATCGTGTGTTGGTATGACCTCCCAGGTATAACATCATCATCGGATGAACCTGTTTCTCTCTAGGGATATGACGCTTCATTGGCATCTCCAGGAGTCACGCGTTCAGACTTACGCCTTCGTGAGCGTGAAACCCTAACGGGCTCTTGAACTTCGACGCATAATCCGATGCGATCAGTTATAGGGGCTTTCCCTTTGTTGTTATTGGGGGGTTAGTATGACCCCCAGCTTGAATTGTTGTTTGGGAACCTTTCAATGGCCCCAATCGCTCCTTCACATGTACTTTATCTCGATCTTCGGGGAGAGGACAAGATGGTCTTTCAGAGAAACTCTGAATTTGGTGAGATCCACGCTACCGTATAGCTCCGTTGGAAGTACGGGGATAGGGAAAACGAGATCTGAAGTTCACGAAGACCGAATGGTAACTTCGTCCACTTTTTCCTTAGGCACTGACTTTGTCTTTGGCACCCACACCCGTTTGTGCTTGGGCGACTTTTTAACCGCCTCTTCCTTCTGTATTTCTTTTGCTTTTTGCAAAAGGACTTGGGCGTGCGCGAGCAATGCATGGCACTTCCGGATTCTCTCCTCAAGGGTAGAGCGGGCCCTTTTGATGCAAACCCATTCATTCTTCTCTGCTTTGGAGGAGGGGTTGTTTGCTCGCCGTTGTTGTTCTCGGTGCTTCCTAGATTTCAGATCCACATTATAGCGGATCTCGTCCATTGGCTCCAAATCCTTGGCTAGTTGACGCGCAAGGCATTGGTGTCATCTTTGGCACACTCTCTTTGATAGAGTTAGCACGTCTTCACCAGCTAAGCTTTTGCTGGATGGGAGGCCTAGATCTATAGCTTGGATCTTGTTGGACGCTGGAGGGGCGTCGCGAGGTGTAAGTGCGATGGCGGCCAGAGGATCTTGAATCTTTGAGCCTGAAGTCCAGTGAGCGTTCCTGTAAGAGGAGGCCTTCCTGGGCCTGTAGGGAGAGGCGGATCTAGAAGAGGAGAAAGAGACATACTCTTCAAACTTCTGCTGGTCGAATTCGTATTCGACCTCTTCGTTCACCGAGATCTTGATCGTCGGTTGCATCACGACAGCCTCTGTAGAGAGGCTGGTGGCTCTCACTATAGTCACTAGTTTGTTTCCTTCCAAAGTTGCCTTTGTGATTTATTTCATTATAACTTTAGTCGTTTACAATGAATTCAAATAAAAAAATACAACTCTCTCAAAAATAAACACAAGATTCGTTTATCGACTCTTGCTTGTGTAGGTTCATGGCTGATGACGGGAACGTCAATATCCGAGGACCACTAGACGATCAGATCAGATCTTAATCTTCATCGATTCATGAAGGAATCAAGAAACTAAAGCAATTATCTCGGCAATGGCGAGATAATTACTCTTCTTAAGATTACCGCAACGGGGTAATCTCAAGGGAAGAACACGGGAACTGCAGATCTGACAAACTCTTCTTTCCTGCACCAAAGAACTCGATCAATCTCCTCCTCTCTTCTAAAATTCATGCTCCTTCAGTCTTCAGTTCGACAGGTTTCGCCAACGCTCGAGAATTTCAGATCTAAAAAATTGAAGGCCCTAGGGCTGTATTTATAGGCTTCGGGACCTTTATTTTCAGATAAGAATAGCCGATTCCCTCTTATCCTTAGTTATAACTATTTAATCATGTTCATGGATGATATTTTATCAGTTGGAGTAAATCCAGGTGAATAACGGTCAAAAAACAGCCAAAATCAGCTTTTTCTGTTTGCAGACACCCACGGGTGTCTCAGCGTTACTGAGAGACTTGTGAGTGTCTCAGCCAAGCTGAGACACTTGTGGGTGTCTCAGTCTCGGCCATGGCTGAGACACTCATGGGTGTCTCGGCTTGGCCGAGACACCATGTGGTGTCTCGGTTTGGCTCAGGACTTAGTCTCGCGCACTCCGTCCGTTTTTGCCGTATTTTTATCATCCGAACTCGGAATCACGCGATCCAGAATATGTCAGAAAGCTGACGAGGGATCTACAAGCTCTCGCAATAGAATCATGTGTGGATTCAATGGGACGCAAGGGGCGCTTCGTCTTTCGTAAGTGACGTGCAGCTCCCGATTCATTCGTATTTCGGTTATTCCAAAATTTCGTTACTTCACATGGTCCGTCGACTCACTTCATGTGTTTATCATCGTCAAATGATCTTCTGTGACTTGAATAGAGACGTTCGTCATCTCCTCTCCATCTCAAGCCATGTGCGGGGACCTATAGGTAATTTTTGATTCCTACAAGCCTGCTGCGACTCGAGGTCTGTATCAGCTTGCCTAGCTCCCCGAGCACAGGTACCTCTGCGACCACGTCCTCTCCTTGACATCTATAAATTTAGGAGTAGAGCTTGTTAAACATAGTAAATAGGATCTTAAGCATAAAGATGAAACATATATCAATAGAAAAATAGTATCACTTATCATTCACCGCATGCTTTATAATTCAAAGCAAGATATTGAACATAAAAAAATTTGTACTTTTTGCGTACATATATATAACATCCTCACTCATTCTAGGAATTCCTAGCGGACTCTATACATGATTCCTAGGAAACTCTATCCTAGCTCCACAATATGACATGGGAATGATCCTAAGAATGTTGGAACTAGAGCTCTGATTCTAACTGTGACGTCCCTAGGTTCACAAAAGTTGCAGTCCAAGGTGAATCCAAGAATGTCAAACATATCATGCACCAATACTTTGCCACAACATGTTTCACCATCATAGTTTCTATCTCTCTAGTAGAATCAAATAGCAGGTGTAGGTACAAAACAGGCAAAAGAAAAACAATGTAGTGCAATGAACAAGATGAATACATAAGAGATGTATAAATGATCATTATTAGGGCCCCACAAAAAATAAAATATCTCTAAAACTGGAACAAATGTAATATGTCTCAAAATAAAGAGTCAAGTGAAATCTCACAAAGGCACTCAATCTCTACAAAATTAAAATACAACTCTAATATCTGAAACATAGACAACTATTATGGAGCTCTGAAAATAACTACAAGTATAATAAAATAAATGGAAGCTAAAATATAACTTCATTAACCTGCGACTCTTCATATGCCTGACTCACCGCCTGAAAAGAAGGGAAACAACGAGCGTCAAAGCACTAGCGAGATCATCTCCACCGCTCCCAGGGGGAAGGGGTAGGAGTATATACAAAAATACTAGTTAGTACATATAGATATAAAATCATCTATACTACACTAAGTGGAAATTGGTATTTAGAAACCCACAACACGAGAATTAGTACATCAAGCAAAATAATCCAAATAAGGAAACCCTCATGTATATACCATGTCTCAAATTATGAATCACTAAATACCAATTCCAATCCTATGAATGAAAGATAACACATAAAAGAGATGCTATATTCCAAACCTTAACGATGATAAGCCATGTTACAATCTCGAACTACCCTTGGGTAGTGACGCAGTCAAAAGAAATATGTCATCCAACACAATCATCTCCATAGATCATGCTATGCATGCCAAGTATCCAAAATGTACCCTACTCTCGGGTAATCTAACATGTGATCAATAATACAAATTGTGTATATATACATGCCTCTACTTGAAATAACGATACTTTTGTAAGGTACATCACAATATCATGTGGAATCAACATCGTTACTCAATCGTTCTATGAAGATAGGTAAATCACCCTATTCCGAAATGATTCACACAGATGATCGTCCAGCGGTATCGGCATATCAGTCCAATCTGAAAAACCCTAATCATCTTAGAGTATTGTTCAGCTGTGACCTCATTGCGGAAAAACTTCCAACTCTAAGTGTAGTCCAGTCGTGGTCTTATTACGGGAAAACATGACTAATCACTAAGCATCCACAATGGATAAATTATGCATTTTATGTGTTATACTAATACTAACAACTTAATCATGTGTCATGCATCTCAACTATTCATGTAAACTCAATAAGAATACGTATTCAAGTGTTCGTACATGTATCTCAATGTGCGGATCTATATCTCATGTTCACAAACACCTCAAGTGTTATATAGACAACAAACAACATAATACAATATGGGTTGATCACGAAAATCCATTGAATCAAACAAATACAACTCAAAACTTGCACAGATGGATATCTGCTGGTCGGTCGATCGGCCACTATGTCGTGGTCGACCGGCCAGAGGCCAGGTGCCTATTCTGCAGGTTGTGTTCACGTGTTGTGCTCATGATTCTAACTTGTTTAACTTACTATAAAACATGTAAAATATGTTTACATCAATGTACTCTCGAAGGAGAGTTATGAGTTCTTCTTTCTTAGTGAGTGATAAACTCTCGCTGATGTAGATGCATTTGAAATTGGCTTCGTCGCCTATATTAACTTGGATCATTTTATCTTTGGTGGGTGATTTGCTAATTTCACATTATTCCCACTATTTTCCAAGATGTTACGCCTAGGGATCATCTTCAGGATCTTCAACATTTCGATTTCATCAAGGTCTATGGTTAAATTGTACGAAATCAGTTAACTGTGAATTAACTGAACATGGCTCTAATGTTGAAATCAGAATCCTAGCTAGATGTGTCTGAAAAGCTTCTTAGAAAATCATCAGATGATAATTCTACCTTCGGATCAGCTTTAGGGAGAATGTACCCTATTCTACATTTAGTTTGATTATAATAATCGAAAGTCTTCCCTTTCTAGTAGACAAACTCTCGGTCGAAGATTGAAATTCAATCCTTATTTTAGATTGAAGTCGTATCCTAATTTTATTATTATATGATAAGATTGCTGGTTGTAGCGAGAAAACCTGGAACTCCTTTGGCTTCCTCATCCGAGCTTAATAAAGTGTGGTCGTGGCTCGACCTTTTCAAAGACAAAAGGATTTCGAGTGCTTCCTTTTACTTGGACCATGAAGGTATCATCTTTTGAGTCACATAGCTACTAATGAGTCAAGTAAGACCCATTTATAGGCATGTACAATGTTAGTTCTAAGGCTACCCTAGACATAGCTTTTATACTTAGTATCTTAAAGATAGTCATAAGCAAATTCGACTGCATTAAAGATCCAATCACGCTGATTTTCGATTGACTAGTATGTACATGATTCCTCAAGGATAATTACAAGTGGTTCCATCTCTTAGATCGGATCATCATTTGGACTTGGGTCATTGTCCACTTCATTACAGCTATATTTATCATTGGGAAAGACAATACCGTTTGTATTATTATAATCATAAAAGAGAGAGTTAATAATCTCTACCCCTTTGAGGGGATACTTTTTAATATAAACCTTTCGTTGAATCCCCTACTCAGCAATGTAGTTGAAGCATTGATGAAGTGTTGATGGGATGATCATATTAGAATGGATCAATGGCCCTCCAATAAGAAGGTTGTAGGGTGTTTTGACGTCGATGACACAATAAGTCACTTCTGCCTTTAAATCGCCGATCTGACATTTAAGTTAGATCTTCCCAAGATATCGGCTACTGCTGGAGTTAAAACCAAAGATGGTGGCGGTGGTCCTTGAGAGCTTGCGAAGGTGAATACCTAGAAATCTCAAGAGTCTCCATGGGATTATGTTCAAAGCAGAGCCTGGATCGATGCAAATACTCTCGACCTTCACCGATCCCACATACCTAGTAAAGGGGTCAGTTGTAATGATGGTCTTTGACGAGCTTGCCATCTGGAGTGAAGGTGATACAAGGTGTCTGTTATTGACATTGATAGCACTGCATGTGCTTTTCCTAATTGGGTGGCTCAGACATGTAGGCGAGGAACGCCTCACTGTCATTCAAAGCTTCGTTGAAAGTGTAAAACCACAAAATTTTGAGATAATTTAATTAATAAGTGATTAGTTATTATAAGTGGATATTTATTAAGATAAATATTATTAAATAGTGTATGAGTATACTAACAAGTGTTTTGTGTATAAATGAGTTCATACATGAGAATAGAACGAGTCAAAAACAAGCACGAAGACCAAATCTTAAGAAATTGGAATTTCCCAGTCCGGTCGACCGTAATGATCAACCACAGCCCGGTCGAGCACCACAGTCGACCGCAAAACATGTATCATGTTTTCCTTTTTCAACCTGGTTTTGGCTTTTTTGAGGCTCATGTTCATTTCTATGATATATATCATATTTTCACGAGGTTTTTAGTATAATTTCATACTTTTGAAACCCTAGTAGCCACCAAACAATTCTACAAACCCTAAGTTGATTTTTGAAAGAGTTTAAGGGCGTTTGGAGCAAGATTTCGGTTTGTTTTGGATTTTGGCTTGGAGATCTACATTAGCATTGCATCTTACATGTTTTTCAACAAGTCTCAAGTGATTTTTATCTCTGCTAACCCTACTCCCAAGTTTCAAAATGTTTTTAATAAGTTTTAATATGATTTTATTGAACCTAATCGACTAATTTGAGTATAAAAGAAATCTTTTTGTATTATATGAATAAAGATCAGGTCTTTCCATGTTTAAAAGATAAAGAATGTTTTTATAGAGATGTTTTAAGACCTGAAAGTATTTAACAACATTGTTTAACTGAGTTTTGATGATTTATTTTTTGTATAGATGTTTCGTGCATGTTTAAGAATTCAAATATGATTTTTTATGCGATTAATCATGTTTCACACGTGAAAAAATTTCTTGAATAGTTAATCTAATGTTTATAATTTTCTGCACAAGTTTTATGATAAATTAATCAAGTTAGATCACGAAAAACACACATGAACACAGGTATCACAAAGCCTGCAGAGCAGGCTGCTGTTTGCAGTCCGGTCGACCGTCACTTATGTGCAGTCTGCAGGCTGCTGTTTGCAGTCCGGTTGACCGTCACTTATGTGTCGTCGACCGTGTGCCAGGCTGAAGCCTGGGTAGCTTCTGGACCATGGCACGGTCGACTGTTGTGCGGTCGACCGCCTCTCTATCATGGTCGACCGCCAGTCAGATAGAATCATGTGCATGTTTTTGACTCATGTTTTTGTTTTTGAGGGGTTTTCTCGATCTTTTCACATTATACTATGATAGTTATGAGCTATTTGAGCAACTACGGTATTGGTGAACATCAGATATTGACACGTACACCGAGAATTATGCACGTACACTTAGAATGTATTATTTTGATATGTTTTGTCGAGATGTTTGAAACACGTTAAGTTGATGAAAGTGAAATATTATATGATAAAACATTGATCATCAGTTATGGATGCTCAGTGTGGTTGTTTATCCCATATTAAGACCTCGGTTGTACCACACTAGGAGTATTTGATTGTTTTCCCATAATGAGACCTCAGCGGTATCAAATACTCGAATGTGATCGGTGTATTTTTTTCGGGTTAGGCTGATGTGCCTATTCACCATTATATGATCATCTGGAAGTATATCCGGAATAGATAAAACCTATTGTCATAGAATGATTTAGTAAGGAAGTTGAACCCACCTGTTATTGTGCGAACCTTACAAGAGTATCGCTCTTACAAGAGTATTGCTATTACAAGTAGAGATGTAAACATATATATAGTTGTAGTTTGCTTCCATTATAGATTACCCAAGAGTAGGGTATATCTTTGATACGTGGCATATATGATATGGTCTATTGTAGTTTTGAGTTGGATAATACTTCCTTATGATTATGTCAACTACCCGAGGGTAGTTTGAGATGTGATTTTGGTTCTAGATGACTAACATTTGGAGTATTTTTTTTCTTTTATGTGTTGTATTTCATTCATGGGATTATAATTGGTATTTAGAGATTTACAATTTGAGACATTGTATATACATGAGGGTTTCCTTATTTGGATTATTTCACTCGACATACTAATTCTCGTGTTGTGAATTTCTAAATATCAATCTCCATTTAGAGTTATATGAATGATTTTATACTTATATGTACTAACTCTATTTTCTTATACACTCCTACTCCTTCCCCCTAGGGATGGTGAAGATGATCTCGCTAATGCTTTAACGCTCGTTGCCCCCCCCCCCTTTCCAACGACGTGACGTCAGTGCGCCACGGAGAGTCGCAGGTTGATGGGATTACATCTTAGGTTCCATCTAGTTATTTATATTTGTAGCTATTTCAAAACTCCACATATTGTTGTTTATTTTTAAACTCTAGACTTGTATTTTATTTTGTAGAGGCTAAGTGCCTTAGGGAGAATCATTTTGACTCTTTATTTCTGACATGATATATTTGTTTAATTCAGAAATATTTTTACTCTATTTCAGTTGGGCTCATTTGTTATTTATTTCTCATATACTTATTTTGTGCATATTCTGTTCATGTACTATTTTTATTATTTACTTGTTTTGTACCTTCACCTATTTGTTTAATCTACTAGAGAGATAGTAACTGTGATGGTAAAACATATCATAGCAAGGTGTTAGTGTTTGGCAGGTTTGACAATCCGGCTTTCACCTTGGACAGCAGCTTTGTATGAACCTTAGGGCGTCATAGTTGGTATCAGAGCTCTAGGTTCTAATATCCTCAGGATCATCCCTGTGTTATATTGTGGAGCTAGGATAGAGTTTTCTAGGAATCATATATAGAGTCTATTAGGAATTCCTAGTATGAGTGAGGACGTATTATATATATATATATATATAATGATAAATGATAGGGAAAAATGTTTCCAGCCCCCAAAAGCTAAGAAAACGTGCTTCCCACCCCCCAAGACTTTGTCAACGGGTGTTTTACCCTCCAAAATAAAGATTCTGTTTTTTGAGCCCCAAAACACAAAATCCAAGAGATTAAAATATACGAAGACCATAATACCATTTTCTCTCTCTTTCTTTTTTATTAAAATATGATGAGGACTATTTTATTATTTTCTTTTTCTTTCTCTCTCTCTCTTTATCATGATGTACTGAGATGATAGTTGAAATGATTGATGAGGATTATTTTCTTATTTTTGTTTTTTTATTTTTATTGTTTGTATTGGGAGATTGTTAAAGTTACGGGTTAATTATTAAGGTTACGTGTTAATTGTTAATATTACGGGTCAATTATTAAGGTTATGAATCCTCTCTCTCTCTCTCTCTCTCTCTCTCTCTCTCTCTCTCTCTCTCTCTCTCTGTCTCTCTCTCTCTCTCTCTCTCTCTATTGTGATGTTACTTTGATGATATTGAAATGGTTGAAGAGGATTATTATTTTATTATTTTTGTTTTTTATTCTTTTCGTATTTTTAGAATGTTCGTTGTTAAGGATAATGGTTGGTTGTAAAGGTTATGCATTGATTGTTAAGGTTACGGGTTGGTTGTTAAGGTTACGGGTTTGTTGTTAAGGTTATGGGTTTGTTGTGTAGGTTACGGATTTGTTGTTAAGGTTACGGGTTTAATTGTAAAGTATTTAGCCCATGGGCATTTACTTTTTAGATCCAAACTGAACATTACCTGGATAGAATATTTTTTAACCATCTTCAAGGATGGTGCAAGGAGTTCTCTTTAGTTTGTAAGAGAGACTGTGGTGCTCGATATTTGTCTTTTGATTTGAGGGTGGTGATAGGTTGATTGATATGACCATAGGTAAGGAAGTTATCGTACTTTTGTCAAAGAATACTTAGCTTGTGAAAAGATTTATGATAGGAAGTTGTCATCTAGTAATTATCTGTAGTGAAATAGATTTGTTCTGATTAATTTGGAAGAGTGAGGAAAGGAAGATCACCTGATACGTTGGATCAACTTTTTTCATTATCAGGTGTGCTCTTTTTAAAATCACACAATCCTTGATCGTGATATCGACTTTCTAATCAATAGGGACTTGCTCTCATTGATGTATATTCTATTCAGTTTGAGTTGTCAAATTAAAGCCTAATAGGCAATGACCAAATTTGTCACACCCTGTGTCTCAGAAGCACCTGATAGTTATGTGATTAGGCTTAGAAGCATATATAATCGGGCCAAACACCACCCAAAAGTATGTACTTAAGACTATATCAATGATCGATACATACATTTCATACACCATACACACAACAAAATTATAAAAAATTATACATAAAATCAAATGTAAGAAACTAAAATACAGCATAAGAAAGTATTCAGTAGAAACAAGATACTCAACAAATATCAATAAATCTCACAGATGATGAATAACATAACAAATATCACAAGTTTGATATCGATGTCATCAAACTTGGATATATAAAAGCCAAACCACATAGCCTCATAAGATAGAAATAACTACTACAACCATCTACAAATATTAGAATTACTACATGACAATAGTAAGATAAATATAAACATCAAAGTTTGGTGAAAAAGGTTGAAATAGAACTAAGCAAAAAGATAGACAAGCTGGTCGTCAGGAACTCCATCTACGACAAATCACAAAATCAAAGTAAAAAGATAGACAAGTCAGTATTCTGGCATGCCTGAAAGAAAGGCTAGATAATTCGGGTTCACCATTGGTGTGCAAACCAAGACAGTCAGAAAGCCTCTAGTAAGTGGTAAAATAAAGGATGGGTGCACATGTAATATGTATCATGAATACATTACTAGTTTAAAAATAAGAAAAGCTATATAACTGTATCACTTTACTTGCTTTCATGAAAAGAACATGCATCTCAAAAATCCAGAACATAGAACAAATAAAAGCAGATAACCAAAACAACATCATCATAGAAATAATAACGAGAGTGCACCTAGCTCATGATGCATGATCTAAAGGTAGTGTGTGCATCTAACTAACATCAAATTCTACATAATCTTATTTAAAGAAAGCTCTCATGGGATAATGTATATTTAGTGTACCTGCTAAGAACGTTATTTGGATTCTTACTTTACTTGACTTGTGTGCACTAACTCATTTGGCACTACCGCACAAACACAACCCAGGGTTATACATAAACTATGAGATGTCTAAGTATCTCTCGTCAATTAACCTAGGTGAACATTTTTATTACTTGGTTATACATGATATGTTATGCACTAGGCTAAAATAACTCAATCTATAGAGAACATCCATCTCGTGAGTGCCCACTTAGGCCGGGTTTAGAAGTAAATGAAACATGCCCATCAAATGCCAAAGCAAGTCATCTGTACTTGATACACGCGGATACTTGATCTCTTTCTTAATTTATCATATTTTATACTTGATCAAGTTTTTAGTCATAAAGAATCATGAGCCTCCACTCATAGTCACAATATATCCCAAACAGAGAATTTTCTTAATTTCAAATTAGAGAACATTCTCGATTTAATGTCACGAGAGACACACTCAATATCCAAACATAGGTAATCATTTCCCGCTTCCTAAAATACCAGAGAATCAAAACATGAACAAGCCTTTGATGTATTAGATTGAGGAGAATAAATAATAAATTATTTATTCTCAACCTAATACGCTAAGCGTCAAGCAATTATAAACAAGTCATAGGCCCCCCGATCATAAATAGAAAGAATATAATAAACAACTCAGAATAGAAAAGAGTCACATCACAAATAGAATATCATCCGAGACACAAACTTTAGGTCAAACATGCCCTTATTACAAAACAGTCCAACTAAAAATATAAAAATACATAGTCCAACAGAAATAAAAAGGAAGTACTACAAAAATAACTAAATCCCTCAAAAGACTAAAAGAGAAAGCACTACAAAAGTAATCTAACGTCCATCAACAACTACAGAAAAAATGGCTAAGTTTAGTTTGTTCTTCTGCTCCATCTGGAAGACACTCCGACTCCAATGCATCTTCATACAGGACATGTTCATCCTCTAAATCTAACGTACACTAGAGAAAATATGTGTACATCAGTGTGCATGGCACACAACAAGGCCTCACAAGGGAAAAATAGAAACAATCGAATGACCAATGCAATAACTAATGCAACAATAGTAATGACAATAGAAACATGCAATTGAAAATCTAACAATCTAGATTCAATCCACTACTAGAGTATAATAATCAGGGGAAATCCATAATCATCCACGGTGGTGATAACCTATATAAGGTGATAATAAAGAAAATTTCCAATTGTAGATATTAAACAAGCCTACCACATGATACACAAGCATATTATATTTATTTTACATGTTATTTGAATTGAAGAAGAATATTTTATATATATAATCGGGTCCCCATAAACCTGTCCGGGGGCTATGCCTTCAAGTCAAATATTGGCCCTTTAGCCCATATATATATATATATATATATATATATATATATATATATATATATATATATATATATATATATATATATATATATATATATATATATATATATATATATATATATATATATATAGAGCAAAACTTGTGTCCACTTAAGTGGACATCCACTAAACTTTTTAACCCTTAGATGTTTCCTAGGGATCCTTGCATGATATGAAGTGACTTTTTATATGTTAAATGAGTGGATATAAAGTTTGGTGGACACACAATATCAAGAAAGCGCATGTGCCCGTTTATATACATGTTCTATTCTTCGTCAAATTATCCTTTATAAACCCCATGTTTTTAGTTTAATTTAAGTGTATGTGCATGAAATATTGTGCACTAGCCACATAGTTATCGTGGAACAACTTCTTTAAAACTATGAAAATAACCATGACCCATAACATGTCCGATCAAGAGTGTATCATCTAGTCGATGCTATAATAGTAATAGTCAAGGAAACCTTATATTGGGATATCGATATTAAGGGGACTCGGAACTCCTCACATCAGGATATCGATGTCGATGTGAGTATAGCCATGAATTGAAGAAAGCTTATAAATTATATTTTTAACAGGAGTCATCTTCATGTACAGTCTCTCTCTCCTATTGGATAACAACTAGGTGATAAAGTAACAAATTTCCATAGAGTGATTCATCAAACAAATCCCACGCATAATAATATATCATAGTCTAATCTATGCATGTAATTCAAAACAGACCTAGATATTGAAAGACGAGTCAAAGAGAAGCGGGATCCTGCTACTATTATCTATTCTAAAATATAATAAACTTATTAATTCAGATAATCCTTTTCCAAAATAAATTCTTTAAAATTGTTTCTCATAATTAATAAGTAGTCTTCAAAAATCATAAACTAATTTATCTAAAGTAATCCTTTTTTAAAATAATTTCCTCTAAGTGATTTCTGATCTTTTAAAATCATAAATCTATTTATTTAAAATTCCTTTTACAAAATAATTTCTTTTAAATTAATTTTCATTGTAATAATCTAAAATAGTCCTTTATTCCAAAATAAATTCTTTTAAGCTGTTTCTCATTATACTAATTCAAAACTAGTCTTTAGGAATCATAAATGTATTTATTTAAAATAATTCTTTTACAAAATAAATTCTTTTCTTATTATTGTAATTCTAAAAATAATTGTAGGCATATAAAATTGCTTATAGGTCCCTTAGCTCAGCTCGGCACAAACCGACGAACCAACGAGGCGACGAGATCGACAAATCGCATGCGAACAACGGAATGAATCCACCCGCGTGCAGAATCAAGCTAATGAGTTGAGGAATCAACGAGTCATCCAACCGAGAGCGGACTCGGACGAATCACGATCGAATCAAGATCAATTTCGGACTCGAACTAAGAAGCGGATTTACTGCCAAATCAGGAATCCGACTTACTGCCAAATCAGGTCATCAAATCAGAGTCTCAAGTCAACCGAAACACGGACGAACGAGACAACGCAAAACGACAAAAGTCAAACACCCGCGGGGGCTCGGCCAAAAGCCGAGCCACCTCAAGGTGGCTCGGCCTTAGCCGAGCCACCATGAGGTGGCTCGGTGGCCGAGCCACCTTGAGGTGGCTTGGCCATGAGCCGAGCCACCTCAAGGTGGCTAGGCACAGTGCCGGCCACCCCGAGGTGGCCGACAGTGGCCCGAGGTGGCCGACAGTGGCCAGAGGTGGCCGACATTTCTCTTTTTGCGGCCACTGTCCTGAGAGCCTATAAATAGGCCTAGAGATGTTCATTTTCGGAGGTCGAACTTTCAAGAGCCGAAACTCTGCCGGATTGAAGAGTGAACTCGGAGCTTGAAGACCAGAAGACTTGCACCATTCAGATCTGATCCTCGGCGACCATCCACGTCAGAAAAGGCAGGATCTCGAGAGGAAGAAAGAACAGATCTGAGATCTACACGAGGCTACACTCCAGATCTAAGCTTGGTCTTAGATCTCGAGATCCGAGCGATTATTCCCTTGGTGGATTAATCCCTCCCGGCTATTATTCCCTTCGTGGAATAATACCCGCATACTCGTGTAGATCCGACCGGATCTAGATCGCGCGGTGGTCCACGGATTAACCCCGGCGCAGGCAAAGAACCCACCAAAGCGAGCGACCGCAAAACAGGAGCTCGTGATTTGTTCACAGAGGAGAGTTGTAATTTTTCTTTATTTTCTTTGATTTAGTTGTAACCGGATCTATAAAAGACCGGATCTTTGTAACCCAAGATGACAATCATATCAATGAAAAAGAAAACAGTTTTCCACGCGAACAATCTGGCGACCACAGTGGGAGCCGACGATCTCGCCAACGAGATCGATGCGTCGCAGCCGCGGATTGCAATCCCGGTCGTGGAGGAGGTCGAGTACGAGTTCGACCAAGCCAAGTTCGAGGAGTACGTGTCCTCGTCCGGCTCTATCTCCCCCCGCAAGTCCAAGAAGTTCTCCTCCGGGAGAAAAGCTCGTTGGTTTGAAGCTGCTCGGGAAGCCCACGAAGCTCTCAACCCAACTGACGCCGAAGTTGCGTCAAATGAAGTTCCACCGACCTCCAATCAGGTCAACCCAACTCCCGCCAACGCTTCCACTGTTGAAGGCGTTGTGACTCTCTCAAAGAGAGCCCGCCAGAGGCGTCGTCAACGCCTTGCGCAGCAACTCGCTAAGGCGATGGAGTCTATGGACGGATTCTGCTACAACGCGGAGCTGAAGAACAGAAGAGGCAAACAGCCTCAACCACCAATGAATGGCGACTCTTCCAAGCCGCCAAAGAAAGAATGGGTCCGCGTCAAACGGAACCGTTCGACGGTCGAGGAGCGTATTCGCAAGCGCCGCGCGATGTCAGCGCAGGCACGGGCTCAAGCTCAGGAAGCCCGTAGAAAGCTGCAAAAGGAGGTGGAGAAGAAGCCACCACCAACACGACAAGTCTGGAAGCCTAAGTCTGAAGTGCCATTGCAGCCTTCAAAGCAAGGCCAACCTCCGGCGAATCAATCAAAGTCGCCGTTAATTCCAATAGCTTCTCCGGGAGATCATGCAGAATCATCCCGAAGGAAGAAGCCAATTTTAGAGTGCCTCGGTCTAAGTCCGGATGAGAGAGACAAAGCTCCACTTCACGAGCGTTCCTGACGTGAGAGGCAAAGCTCCAATTCACGAGCGTTTGGGCCCGCTGAAGAAGCCCAGAACGACTCAACATACTGGGGGTCGCCATCACCTCCAGCATGACAAAGAGCTCAAGGCAGCTGCGCGCACCAATTTGCGCATTGAAGTCCAAGAGCACGCCGAAAATTCACGCCCAAAAAGGCATGTTTTGAGGCGGGTAACCTTTGAAAGCCCGAAGAAGGCAAGTCACCCTCAGATGGAAACATTATCATCTGATAGTGATAGTGTTATACCTGAGAAGGCGTGCCCGCACACGATAGGTTACTCCGACTGTCAAAATGACGAGTTGTACTATCGTGCTGGGGGTACGAATAGAACCAAGAAGAGGAGTCCCCAAGAACGGGAAATTCAATGTCCCTGTTCCAAACTCATTCGGGCGGTATTGTCGGAATGCAATTGCATTAAGGCGGTCCCCGAAAGAGTTTCAGTTTTTGAAAGACTTAATGCGGAAACGCCAAAACCAAGGCCTAGGCGCTTCCAACGAAGAAGAAGGGTGATTGAAGACGGAGAATTTCCGAGGGTCACCACCAACATGACGAGCAAAGGGACATCGGCACGAGAAGATTTCGAGTCGATTCTGAAAGCTTCCCGACCTAGAACCCGTCTGCAGTCCGGAACCATAGAGCGAGCAACTTATGGTAGGATTCGGACAAGACGCCCTTCAGAAGATGAAGAATCTGATGCCGGCTCCGCGGTGGCATCAGATAATACAGTATCCAGCGAGGGACAACCCCGCGAGGCCCTGATGATAAGTGCGGAGCAGATGGCCAAGATGCTTGAAGACGCTTTGGCTAAGCAGAAAGAAAGTTTCAAATTTGAGATGGAGATGGCCATGCAGCAGATGAGAGAAATGCATGACCAACAGATCCAAGCATTGGCGAACCAACAAGGCGAGCAGAATCATCGTAACCCGATTAATGTGGAAGATGAGGATACAAATGCTCGTAACACCAATGATCCTCCCGTCAACGCAGGGGGTGGTAATGAGAATGCTGGCGAAGAAACCGGCGAAAACCTGAAGATCAAGAACCTCGAGAGCAAAATCAACACACTAATTTCCGCTCAAGAGACGAAGAAAACAGGCATTCCTTGCCCATACCCAAGAGAATGGGAATCGATCCCATATCCGGCGAAGTTTAATCTAATTAACTTCACGCCGTTTAATGGGATGGGTTCACCTACCCAGCATTTGATTTACTTCAAATCGCATTTGGGGGTGATCTCTGGTAATGAGCCTCTGATGGTGCGGTCATTCGTCGGCACTCTTCGCGGAGCCGCCTTCGATTGGTATCGCCGCCTCAAGCCAGGCAGCGTAAACAGCTGGGATGACATGGAGACCAAGTTCCTGGCCAACTTCTTCGACGACGACACCGAGATATCTATCGGATCGTTGCTCGATGAGAAGCAGAAGGACGGAGAGTTAGTCGATACCTTCGTCAAAAGATTCCGGAACAAGGCGATGAATTGCCGGGACCCGATCACAGAGGAATTCATCCTCCAAACTTGCCACAACAACCTTGCGTTGGACGTGTTGGAAGCAATGGGAACAGCACCGTCTGACACTTGGAAGGATCTGAAGGCCCGAGGGGAGCAGGCTGAGCGATTCCTTAGAAGGAAGAAGGCCGAGAGGAACCAACCGACGGTTAATCCGCTGGACTCAAATTTCGCCTCTCGTGGTAAGGGCAAAACACCTGCAGCTACTGGTGGTGCTAATCAAGCGTCACAACAGCAATCCCGAAGGCAGCAAAAGACTTCGGGTCCGAGACTCCAAAGAGAGTATTCCTTCAAGGACGAAGACGTTCCAGCCATCTTCGAATCCCTCCTTGAAGGTAACAAGATCAAGCTACCACCTATCACAAATCAGGAGGAAGCTGACAACACTACGGACCCAAAGTACTGTGCATACCACAGGAGGGTCGTTCATCCCACCAAGGATTGCTTTGCTCTCAAGAATAGCATTCAGACCTTGGTTGAAGCCGGCGTCATAACGCTAAGGTAAGCCAATTGAGAACGGCAAAACTCCAAAGAGTATACGAGTATAAACTGTTTCTCAATCCTCCGACCGGTATAAGAGGTTAAACTACTCCCTGATACTCCAATAGGTATATGAGTCTAAACTGTTTCCCCACTTTTGACGGGAAGTTCCTGGAGAATATTAAGCTAATATTCTTAAGGATAACCCGGTTAGTTAACTGATAATAATGTCCGAACCAGTTCCGCAGAGGAAACTGGGGGTGGACGATTTATGTAACGGGAAGTTCCCAAAACCACAGCAATGTAATGAATAAGAACTCCCATTCTCACCATGTCTATGCACTCAACACTCTCTCTGTTAGAGTCTGGACGTAAAGTACCCACTTGGTCAAACCTTCTTACAGTTAGGACCACAGTCAAAATCCCCTCTCGATTCCCCCAATGAACGAGAGGTCCACAAATTGAGCGATCAAACCTTCCTACAGTTAGGATTGTCTCAAAACACCCACTTGGTCAAACCTTCTTACAGTTAGGACCACAGTCAAAATCCCCTCTCGATTCCCCCAATGAACGAGAGGTCCACAAATTGAGCGATCAAACCTTCCTACAGTTAGGATTGTCTCAAAACACCCACTTGGTCAAACCTTCTTACAGTCAATACGGCTTGCCATGTTTTAAATCGTGTTTTGATTAGACCAAAGCTTAAGAAAACTCCTTATGAACTTTATTATGGAAAAACTCCTTTCATTGGTTATTTTCGTGTCTTTGGTTGCAAATGCTTTATTTTAAATACAAAAGATCACCATGATAAATTTGATTCCAAAATTGATGTTGGTATTTTCTTGGGTTATGCACCTCGAAGTAAGGCTTATAGGGTCTTCAATAAACGAAGCCTCGTTGTTGAAGAGTCTATAAACGTTACTTTTGATGAGACTAATGTTGGCTCTCAAGTTGTGTTGCCTAGGAAAGATGATGATGATGATATTGAGGGAGGATTGGACTTGTTGCAAATCAATGACACTCCCTCTATAGAAGTTCAAAAGGATGTGGATAGCACAAACGCTCAAGATCAAGTTGAACCACCTAAAGCTTGGAAATTCACATCAAACCATCCAAAGGAACAAATCATTGGGAGCCCTTCAAAAGGAGTTATAACTCGCTCAAAAGCCTTGAGTGAATGTGGTAATGTTGCATTTCTATCTCAACTAGAACCTAAAAAGGTTAATGATGCTTTAAATGATGAGTTTTGGGTTTTGGCTATGCATGAAGAATTAAACAATTTTCAAAGAAATGAAGTTTGGAAGTTAGTTCCTAGACCTAACAATGCTAGTGTTATTGGTACAAAATGGGTTTTTAGAAACAAACTTGATGAACATGGCATTGTAACTAGAAATAAAGCACGTTTGGTTGCCCAAGGATACAATCAAGAGGAGGGCATAGACTATGATGAAACCTTTGCACCGGTTGCAAGGTTGGAATCTATTAGGATGTTTTTGGCATTTGCTAGTTTTAAAAATTTCAAACTATTTCAAATGGATGTCAAAAGTGCTTTCTTAAATGGTTTTATAGAAGAGGAAGTGTATGTTGAGCAACCCCCCGGTTTTATAGATCATGCTTTTCCTAATCATGTTTACCGGGTACAAAAAGCTTTATATGGGTTGAAACAAGCTCCTAGGGCTTGGTATGCTCGCCTCTCTAGTTTTCTTATTGAAAATGGTTTTTCAAAAGGAACAATTGATAACACACTTTTTGTGAGAAAAAGGAAAAATGATTTCATTTTGGTTCAAATATATGTGGATGACATTATTTTTGGTGCTACTAATGAATCCTTGTGCAAGGAATTTTCTAAAGTTATGCAGGATCACTTTGAGATGAGTATGATGGGAGAGCTTACATTCTTTCTCGGGCTCCAAGTCAAGCAAACTAAGGATGGGATCTTCATTTCACAAAGCAAGTATGCGAAGGAATTGGTGAAGAAATTCAAGTTGGAGAATTCTAAGCATGCGCCTACTCCCATGAGTACTAGTGTTAAGCTTGATGCGGATGAGAGTGGTGAAGATGTGGACCAAAAACTATACCGAGGTATGATAGGTAGTCTTCTTTATCTCACCGCTAGTAGACCCGACATCATGTTTAGTGTATGTGCTTGTGCACGTTTTCAAGCCTCTCCTAAAGCATCTCATTTAATTGCGGTTAAAAGGATCATTAAGTATGTTAATGGAACTTTTAACCTTGGTTTATTTTATCCAAGAAGCACTTCTTTTGATTTATATGGTTTTTGTGATGCCGACTTTGCCGGATGTAAGGTAGATCGCAAGAGTACTAGTGGAACATGCCAATTCTTAGGAAATTCCCTTGTTTCTTGGGCTTCCAAGAAACAAAATTGTGTTGCATTGTCCACTACGGAAGCGGAATACATTGCCGCCGGCTTATGTTGTGCTCAAGTTTTATGGATGAAACAAAGTTTAGTTGACTATGATTTGAATTTTCAAAATATTAAAATCTTTTGTGATAACACAAGTGCTATAAATATTTCCAAAAATTCGGTTTTGCATTCTAGAACTAAACATATTGATGTACGCCATCATTTCTTACGCGATCATGTAGAGCGACAAGATGTATCCCTAGTGTTTGTTGACACAAAATCTCAACTAGCGGATATATTTACTAAGCCTCTTGGAGAGGATGATTTTTGTCGCATAAGAAATGGTTTGGGCTTATGCACTATGTGAAAGTTCTACATTGCTTGCTTGTTTAGTTGCATCTTGCATTTTGCATTTCTTTCCCCATTTTTGATGGTGACAAAGGGGGAGAGAAATCTCCTCATTTGTTGCATATATTTAGGGGGAGCTCATAGATAGGGGGAGCACCTATCTATAAGCTATTTTATTTTTTGCTCTTATATAATGGTTGGTTGTCATCATCAAAAAGGGGGAGATTGTTAGCCCTTATGTTTTGATGATGTTTTACAACCACCATTATCGGTACTAATGGCTTATTGAGTGTAAATGTAGTAAATTCATTTATCAAGCTCGTTAGTGCCATTAACGGAGGATGGATGGAATATACGCTACAACGAAGATATCCAAAGGAGGAGGAGGCCAAGAGATGAAGCAACGTTATTTCAAGAACGACAAATTCAACTAAAAGCTTCATCCGATTCAAGCTATATCAAAGCTCAAGTATTGCTCTCTATATGAGGATATTAGCTTTCTTTTGTTTCTCTCTCTAGTGCTAGAATGTAGGCAAAGAGTTACTGATTTTACTTGAAGCTATTGGGAATCACACACACGATTTCATACTTAGGTTTTTTAAGCGTTTTTTTACAAAATACTATTTTTCATAAGTATGAGGACCTATCTGCAAAATTCCTTTTCTAAACAGTTTGTTTTTAGTATTAAAAACATTTTACAAAGTTTCAGATTTTTCAGAGGTCAAATAAATATTTTGTAAATATTTAAAGTTGGTTAAAAACTGTTTTCTACAGAATGTCAGAAAGCGGTCGACCGGTCCGGTCGACCGCTCCCATCGCCTTTCCTCACTATTTTCCAGAGAGGTCGTCGGTCGACCGGTACGGTCGACCAAAATCTCGACTTTCAAATCGGTCGACCGCGTCGGTCGACCGACGGTGTCTCTGCTTGATTTCTAAGTTTTTAAGGTTGTTGGCGGTCGACCGAAATTTTCGGTCGGTCGACCGAAGCATTTTTTCGGTCGACCGAAATTTCCTTCGGTCAACCGATTGTGTCTTTGGTTAGCCGCGACTTTTTTAAAACGGTCGTTTGCCTCGACTGTTGTGCTTTCACTTAATAGTGTTTGACACAGTCTGAGGTAACAACCTGAAAAGTGGATTATCTTCCTAAATAGGAAGATTGGGTTTTTGTTTTTAATTAGTTTAAACTCTTTTATAAAAACCCCCCAGACTGCTTCTTCTTCCCTGCCCTAACGTTTGCAAAAACAAGAGAGAGCTTTCTGTTTCCTGAGAAAAATTTTCAAATCCTGTTTTCTCTCTGTTTTAAGTGTGATTCACTTCCCAGCTCAGTAACCTTTCTCTTTGCCATAGGGGCTGTGTAAAGAGAGAGTCTTGCATCTTTTCTTCTGCTGTGAGGGTGAGATCTTGTGTAAGATCTACTGTGAGGGTGTGATCTGTTGAGATCAAACTGTGTAGTGAGAGAGATCTGTGGAGATCGCTGTGTAGACGAAGTTCCGGCTTCCAAACCGGGTGTATAGTGGATTTCTCCTCGAGAGTGGGGAGCGGGGACGTAGGCCAGAGGGCCGAACCTCGTTAACACATCGCGCGTCAAGGATAACGAACTCCTAACCCTATCTCTCTTACTTTTATCGCATTTTTGTTTTTGTTTTTTGCTTGTGCTGTATTTATATTGCATATTAGAGCCTCTTGACCCTAATCACCCCCCTCTAGGGTCCAACAAGTACTTCTCGACACTCCTCGATACAGGCAAAGAAACGACTTTATCCTCGAAACCCCCGCTGACAGTGCGTCGACATCACATTAAATGCTTGACAAACGTCATCATTTCTCCATCCTCGACATAATTTATGGCACATCGGATCACGCCGCCTATCCCATCTCATTAATAATAAAGTGACAGTGCCCATTCCGTGACCACTCCACAGTCGACACCTGTAAAGACGATACTAACTCAGCCGCCAGCTCAGACTCAGCCGAGAGAGACCAAAATGCCCCTCCTACATGACTATAAAAGGGAAAACTGTTCTCAATGCAAAGGTAAGTAATTTTCCTACACTTTTCTCCATTTCACTACCCTTGAACTAATACCGTTCACTATTTCCCCCCCACTCAAGTACCTCGCTAACTTGATCATCAGAGGAACAACAGGGAAAATAAACCCGCCCTCTTACGAGTTGCTACACGTGCAGAGAAGAGCAACCCAACTCAAAACCAGATATTGGGAGAAGTTAGCGGCCTATAATCAACTCAGTTCATATTAATTTACCTGTGTGATTAAGACCATCAACAAGTGCTTAATTACCTTTGTTTGATATGTTGTGATTGTCAGTAAAAGATTAGGACTCAAATTCCCTCTAATTAGGTGGTAATCGGAGAGAATCCTATTCTCTCGATCATTAACGTCTATCTCAATTCTAATAGATGGCCAGCTAAGATTTCCACTATAAAAAATAGCGGGTTTGAATGTAGTCATTTTCAAGTTTACTAGTGATTTTTCAAGACCAAAATGATTTTCAAGGCAATAATGAAAATCTTATGTAGGGTGATCCCATCCATTAGAAATGATATACACTGAAAGGATCGAGAGAATTAGATGATTTGTTAATTTAGATACTCTGGAAATCTGAGCAATCTTCTTATAGTACCCTTAGTTGAGTCCATGATCACAAGTTTATTGTTGTTCATTTTGATCTTGGTTGGGGGTTCATGGATTACATACAATATAATTAGCCTTTTAAATGCTGTAATAATATATAGTTTTATGTCATGAGGAATCTCAGGTTGCAATTGCAATTGTATAATTTTAATACTGATTTGCTAAGGTTGCAATAAGCACATTTGCTAGCCTTCCAAAGTAGTAGAGCGTTTTAGCAGTCTCTTCAATAGTGGTATAAGAGATTTGTTAATTCCTTTTACAATGGAAATGACAACTATTTTTACTTCAAATAAAAAACTTGCACGTGCTATTTTCACATACTCATATCACTATATGTTCATTGTAATAAGTTATACACTTTTCAATTAATTGAAACATACTTAAGATATAAATTTGAGGGCCTTGATTCTTGAAGCCATTTCTACTAACAGCACAGTGGAATGTAATACTAATATTCACATTTAAATATTATCTGCAGTTCTTCATGATTGGCTAAACAAATTTTATCTCATAAGAATGTATATGTGTTTTTTTTAGCAAAATATGGGTAACATACATCTAAACATAACGGTATTTACTTATCAGGTGACATTATATATTCCGTGCGTGTTTATATATTCAGATCTTCTACTTTGTAACTGATGTATTATGAACATATATATTGTTTTTGTTTCTTTTTCGGGATTTCCTGGATTTTTGGCGGGGGTAAAATTTCAATCTTAAATTTCAGTCCACTTTGCATAAAAAACCCTCAAATTTCAGTCCACTTTTGCATAAAAGTCCCCAAATTTCTGCCCTATTGCAATTTTTGCATAAAACCCCCAAATACTTGTGCATACACAACCCATCATCATGAGAGTAATATTCAGTGCTTCACATAACTTCCGACATAAATTTGCTATACACGTGGATTTCTACTTCCTTCACAACATATAACCTTCAACTAACGTAAACTTGTTGGATGCAAACTTAGCAGTACAAAGTACTACAGTTAAGAGTGTTACACCATATACCTACATGTTATACCTGGAAAATCACCAAAGTTTAATGAGCCCTTAAAAGTTGACCATGTGTCAAATTAACGAGCTAAGTCGTATGACTAAAAGGCCCGACTTGGATATATACCCAGTCCAACCAATGAAGCTGGCCTTTCTAGGAAACCATATCTAAGGTGAAAGGCGCCTTCAAGTCGCAATCTACAAAAGAAGTCCTAGTTTGAGACGAAATGTGTCTTTTGGTCGGACTCCTTGAGTTTGAAGATGATGAAACCCTAGCTTTGAGAGGAAGAAATTTTCGGCCAAGGAGGGAGCTTCAAAATTCCGAAATTTGTCTTGAGTTTAAGGTTTTTTTAAAGAGAAGAATTTTAATGGGTTTGGAGTTCTTAGAAGGAAATAATGGTGTATGAGGAAGAATAGTTTGAGACGAAATGTGTCTTTTGGTCGGACTCCACTAAGGAACGTCCTAGAGAAGGGAATGATTTGTTAGTTTGGTCAACATTTTTCGCATTAAATGCATGGCCAGTTGGAGCCCATGATCAGCCACCTAGTTGCCATCGCATTAAACGCATGGCTAGGCATCATAATGACTCCTTGGACGTTGCCTGCACTTTCGTCATTCTATCATTATCATAACAAATGTGAGAAGAGCGACCCTTCAAATCCATCCAACCGGTTGCTTATATTATGTCCGATTACACCAATTCGAGCCCCCCGAACCTTTTTTTCGAGTCCGAATTTACCTATTTTCGTCAGTTATTGGATATTTCAACGAAATCCACACTAATCAATGCCGAGCAATTCAAAACCCTAGGGTCAACGCCGGTCAACGCGTAACCCTAGGTCAACGCCAGTCAACGCGTTCAGACTCATTTCCCCATAATTCCTCGCAAAGCAGGGATAATTTGTGGCCTTCAGAGGTAAGAGACTCCTCAATCTCTTCAATTCCATTCTCCAGTTAACAACCGAATGCATCCTGTAATTTCAAAGAATTCAAGAAGATGACCTCAAAGAATTCAAGAAGAGATCGAGTCTCGTTCCTCTTGCATTTATCCTCTTATAACATAGAACTAGTTTCATAGCCATTTCTTAATTTCTTTGGCCAGCTCCTGCATCCTCAATTGCTCAAATTGCCTACTGCTTAATAAACCATTAATAAGAAAAACTTGTATTTACGTATCTCTTTAGCCTCACCACGACTTCTAGTTGATCTATAGTCAAAACCATGCTCTATTTATAGCTAGTGATATTCTGCAAGTCATAATTAAGCAAAGAGCCATTGAATTAACCCCATGTGATTGAGCTTCCATATTTAGATACAGTCTTCACCTTCCCCCACTCAACACCCCTCGAGCACTATGTATTCCATCCTAATGCCAATCAACTCCACTCCGCTCTAATCTCAAAATTTTCATTTTCTTAGAAAAGAAATTTTCTTTTTTTTCCATGGCTTATTGCTCTTCCTCTTTCCTGACCTACTTCGTTCTGATCCTTTTCTTTGTCCTGCTGAATTGCTCACAAGGGGTGAACACACCAGCAGCTGCTCCAACAATAGACGACGACCCCGTAAACAAGCTCCCCTCTGCCTACTTCGTTCTGATCCCTATTCTCGTTGTCTTTGCCTTCTTCCTCTTCTTCATCACCGGCGTAATTCTCAGCTCAGTCCGCCACCGCCGCCGCCAGCATCCGGCCATTGAACTGCCCCCGGTCATGGCTGCTGTTGTCTGACGTCTTCATTGAACCTGAATGCCCCATATGTCGATGGAGTTCCTACCTATTACATATATAGCATACTTCGTACCCTAGCTAATTCTAATTTTCCTTCTTTCTAATTAGTTGTTCTCTGTATGTAGTAGTGCTATTCTCTTTTATTTTCATGCTCGTGTAATGTTGAATGACCTGATTATTTTAATGGAGTCTTATTTAGTATTATAGTTGAGCATTTTTACTGCTTTGTATAAGGGACACAAAACTCTTCATTCGTATATATTTTGATAGAATAGGGGGATGTGGAATAATGGGATAAACAATTGAAATGTTGATTATCAAAGAAACAAAAAATTCAAATGCTCGATCGTCAAGTGTTTAATCTCAATTTTCCATTTTCTTAATCGTACTCTGATCTGGAATTGGCCTAATTAACTTCTTAAACCTGCTCAAATTTCTCTCTCTCGACGCAACACGCCATGATATACATTAGTATATATCCTAGAGTTGCAAAAGTTTATTATACGAGAACAACTTAATAAAAGAGGCGGCCTATAATCAATGCTTTATTTATAGCACATGAAAAATCATTTTATTTTAAAAAGTTTAATTTTTGGAATAAGTGAATACGAGATCCTAGATTATAAAATCATAACTATCAAATTATATTTGTTTTAATATAATATGGATTTTTTGACTTAAATAATAAGGAATCACCAGTAGAAAAACACGTATTCTAGACGGAATATTCTAGACGGAATTTTTTCCGTCTAGAATGTATTAAACTAGACGGAAAATTTCCGTCTAGAATATTCCGTCTAGAATAAAACATTCTAGACGGAAATTTCCGTCTAGAATAGTATACTAGACGGTTTATTTAATTTAATTTTTTTTTAAATTAACCAAGTATTCTAGACGGAAATTTCCGTCTAGGGACTTTTACAAACATTCAGCCCGTGGGAACCCCAGCGCCATTTCCCCCCCCCCAAAAAAAAAAAAAAACTCTCCCCCCCCCAAGCCGACCTGCTCCCACCGTCTCTCTTTCCTCTCGTGCGCCCACACCTCCTCCCCCTCTCAGAATCCCCTTCAGAGGCTCCACCTCGGCCCTCAACTCCAGAATCCCCAAGCCCATACGCGGTCGCCTCAACCAGGCTCGCAGACGCCCGCCTCACGCCATCTAGAGCAGGCCCAGCATCGCGCGTTCGGCCCAGACACTCCGGTTGTTCCCGCTGCCAGGTTCAGGCTCGACAACCTCGGGCCGCAGCCGGGGTCGAAGAAGAAGGCCAAGAGGAAGGGGCGGGGCATCGCGGCCGGGCAGGGGAACAGCTGCGGGTTCGGGATGAGGGGGCAGAAGTCGAGGTCGGGGCCCGGCGTCCGCAAGGGGTTCGAGGGTGGCCAGATGCCCCTCTACCGCCGGCTTCCCAAGCTCCGGCGATCGCTGGAGGTAATTAATTAACTAACTGTCTAACTATGAAGAGTGAGAAGAGTTTATATTTTTTGTATTTTGGGTGATTTTTTTTGCCTCTTGTTAACTCTTTATATTACTATGAAGTAAGAGCCTTTAGGTTCTCACCCATGCCTGTGACGCTTCGACCTAGCTCTGTATGCTCAACTAATCAGCCGCAGAATAATGCAGATGTAAGCACAAATCCATATTGTTTTCAAGATTCAAATGTGAACCATCTTTTGTTGATGTTTGATGCAGTGATTCGGTGCTAAGACATTAATGTTGATTATTATGTGTCAGATTTAGTTTACAGCTTCACTGTTTTAATGCTTGTATTTTACGCAATCTTATTGTACTTATGCAGCATTAAAAAATCATTTATTTACTTATATATTCTCTTGATTGACACTAATTTGGTTTCTTTGAAATAATAATAGAGGTGAATTTCTAATACACGGATGCTAATGACCACCTACAGCCAATATACCATTCCCTAATAAATGTCTACTTCTGATGTATAAATACTTATTGACTCGAATGGGTGAGTGTTGTATCATATATATATAATATATTATATATATATATATATATATTATGGAGACACTTGTGTACTAAGTTTCTCGGCATTGAACTGGTAGTGAAAGGTGGGCCAAATCATGACCTACTATCATGCTCGGAGAGAGAAGCCTCGAATTATATCACACTACATTAAAAAAAGATGCTCCATCTCCGCAGCATGATGTTGGCGCTAGATTTTGACACTCGACTACCAGTTCAATAAGACATTGCTGACGAAGTTCTCGATATTCTATAATATATATATATATATATATATATATAATATATATATATATATTATATATCATTATATATATATTATATATATATATATATGACAGTGGTTAGGAACACACCCCCAACCACACCCTCCACCACACTCCTCTCGCTCTCTATAGTGCATGTTGGGCTCACATCAAATTTGTTTAAAAAAATTTGATGTGGGGCTAATGCACTATGAGGTAGAGACGGAGGTGTGATTGGAGATTGTGGTTGGGGTGTGCCTCCAACTATTCTTATATATATAAATGAGGAGGAGAGATTATGGTTATCCTTGAAAAGGAGGGATTTTCTTACTTCAACATGGATGTGGCAGCAATCGCCGACATATGAAGGAGAAGAGAATCTTCACATGGTGGGGATTGTGCCACATATGTTAAGTAGGGAAATCCACCTGCCCCTTATTTTTTTCTCAAGGAAACTCATAATCTTATATATATATATATATAGTATAATATATTTATATATATATATTATTATATATATATATATATATATATATATTGAATTACATGTGTAGTCATTGTCCATCGGAGAGATTTTCTCCTGTGTCCCCTATGTCGCACATCGACCACCTATCATCATAATAGTAGCACGAAACCCCCACCCTTGTATAGGAGGAGATGTTCCCTCCTTGTCGCCTCATGTGGCCAATCACCATCTATCCTCATAAACGTAGGCACAAATCCCCACGCAAACTTACACTCTCCCTACTTTATGAGGAAGTGGGGATTGTTCACAAGGCGTCGCAAGGAAAAAAAATCCCACCTATGAAGAATACTCATTAATATAATATATATATTAATATATATATATTATATATATATTATATATAATATATATAATATAGCTAGAATAGAGAGAGAGAGAGATGAGACGAGAGAGAATATGAGGTGATCTTGGTACCGAAGCACAAATTTTGTGCTTGGTAGTGAAGTGACACAATCTCCTCCACCATTAAATAAGGACACATTCACATGGGTGAGAACTGCATAGAGATATGCAACCATTTGATTGAGTGAGGATGTGCCACCTCATACCAAACATAACTTTTGTGGTTTGGCTACCAAGACATACTCAATATTTCTCATATTATATATATTATTTATATATATACATATATTAATATTATATATATATATATAATTATATATATATAATATATATATTATATATTATAATAGTGTAATGCAACACACACACACACAAGGTTTTATACACGTGTAATGCACGTGGTTAAATATCATAATTAAGTATTTTTAGATTATTTTCTAACTAAAATTTGTTCATCTGTTCCAATTTAATATTTTATGCTCGCTTTTGTCTCTAAACTTTAATATTGCGATTATTATATTCTTTGATATTTGTTTAAGTGGGTTACAACCAATATTAATTTTCATATTGATATTTGAATTAATAGAAAACAAATATAATTTGAAGCTAATTTGAATTTTTATATTATTTTGACTAACATGAAACTAAGCTTTACTTGAGAAAGTACATTGTTGCAAAAGTAAAAAATATTAAAATAATGTTATACAAGGAATGTGAATAATTAAAACCAATAAGGCAAAATGATTGATTAAAAGTATGCTAAAACGATACAAAAGAGAATATGAAGTTTGTTCCTAATCATTGATAGACTTCATAAAAAATTATAAATTAAAGATTAATGCTAACTCTAGTATACTTTCATATGATAAAAGCATCTACACAAGCATATAAAAATGATGCTCATGAAACTCTCTTCCAAAGATTTTTAAATTCACTCAAAATAATTCAACTATTCTATAAAATATTCAGAAAATATTATCTTTATTCCTTCTGTTTTTTTATTGAACTAAGATCAATCCTGTCTCACCTTTATCTTTTTCCCGAGCAATTCTAGAGTAGTGTCTTCATCATCTACTCAATTGTGACATGATGCTAGAGTTGTATTTTTTGTGTTGTTATCTTTCGTGGGCTCGTTAATCGTTTATCTTGTCGTTTAACTTCACAAAAAAAGTTAAATGCATTTCCGATGTTCAACACAAACTTCTTAAAATACAAACTTTGATTTTTTTTTTATTTCAATGAGAATAAATATTAATCTCATATATATGAAATTCTTTGTGTTTCTAATTTGTTACTTAAATAAGATTAGGAGTTGCTTCTTTTTTCTCTATAATGAATTCTTCTGATGCATCCAATAAGAGTTTCCGTTACGTCAATAATATTACATTTGCTCTATCCCTGTCATTTTCCACAAAGATCTAAATTAAATACCTATATTTTTTATTGCTAACTTTCCATAGATTATAATATTAATATTTAATTTTTTTAGTATTTGAAGAACAAAATATAAAATTTATGAATGCTTACTAATTTTTCTTATTTCTTCCATAGATAATTCTTCTTTAATTGGGATAAAGTTATCAAATTATTCTTCAATGTAACTCGGTGCTTTTTTAATAGACATGCCTTATGTTAATGCCAATTGAAATGATTCATGAACGTTTTCAGAATTTTAAATTTATTTTGTTTATTTTCCCATTTACAATGGAAATAGCATGATTCTTTTAAAAGATATCTCTGAACATGCATTCTGATAGTTCTCCATACGTAATTCATTGTATTCTTTTACCCTGTAAATATTATTAACATTAAAGATAATGTTTTTAAATTATAATCAATTATTGCTAAGCTATTATATTATAGTCTTTTATCATTTTTATGGATTTAAACATCTATCAATTAATGTTACTATTGTGTTTTGCTACTCAACTTATTAGTAAAATTTTATGCAGTTGTTTTAATTTATATGGTAACGATAATTTTAAGCTATAATATTTCTTAAATTTTTATTCCCTAACTGAATATTTTAATCAATTCTTATTCCTTTTGTTTACCAGTATAAACGTAGACTATCTTTAGATGCTGAAAAGGGATAGAAAACCGTATATATATGTATATATCTTAATAAAAGAATGCCTAACAATTACAATTTTCTTTGCTAAGTTTTAAAATTTTAGCCTTTTTGTGGTTTTGAACTTTGAGGGTGTGATTTGTAATTTTTAAAATTTTAGGAGAATTTTTAAAAAATCACTTTCAAGTTTGGTAGTTATAACTTCTATGTTTCATATGTCGGTGGTAATTTTTAAATGTCACGATATTTCTTACAACTCTGAAATTTTTAGGCTGTATTTTGTAATTGTTAAAATTGTAGATTAATTTTTAAAAAATTTAAATTTCAGTGGTCTATCAATAATTTTCAGATTTGATATGCACTGGTTATAAATTTTAAAAAGTTAAGAGTTTTTTTACGATTTTTAAATTCTAAGAGTTTTCTACAATTTTTGTAACATTGAGGTTAATTTCGGCAAATATTAAATTTTAGGTGCACGAGGGTAATCTCTTGAATTCATTTTTTGTTGTTTGCAAATTTTAAAAATTTAAGGTTATTTTTTATAATTTAAACTTTTGAGGGTGTTTTTATAATTTTTGGGACGTTGAGGGTGTTAATTGAAAATTTTAAATTCTTCGAAGGCTGCGATTAATTTTTTGATTTTATATTTGTTGTTTTAAGTTTTAAAATGTCAGAAATTTTTAGGTGCATTATGGTAATCCCTTGAATTCATCTATGTTATTTAAAAATTTTGAAATTTTAAAATTTCAGGTGTTTGTTTGTAATTTCAACTTCTGAGGGTGTTTCTATAATTTTTGAGATTTTGAGATTTTTGTCAGAAATTTCATATTTATTGTTTTAAGTTTTTAGACGTCGGGATAATTTTTATAATTTTAAACTTTTTAGGATATTTGGTGCAATTTTAAAACTTTTTAGGTTTGTTTTCAATACTTTATGTATTATAGTACGTTAGCTACGTATAATTTTTTTATCTTAACAAACTAATACCATAAAGATGTTTTTTTATATTTTATTAATGTTATTTTTTAAATTTGTTAAGCTATAGATAGTTCACATAGGATTAGGATAGGATATAATTATGATTAGAATGGATTAAGATATAAATAAAATATTTAAAATAGTAAAGGGTAATATTGACCATGAAAAGATTTCTCGAACTCGTGCTTTTAAAGAGAGTATGATATATGAGATTTATGGGTATCCTTGTCATAGGAGGCGATTTCCTCATTGACGCCTATGTGGCACAATTCCTATTATCCACATAAAGTAGGAGAGAGTGTGTGAGTTGGTGGGGATTTGTGCCTACTTTATGAGGATGGTGGGGATTGTGCCACATAGGCGACAAGGAGGGAAATCCCCTCCTATGACAAGGATACCCATTAATCTCATGATATATATATATATATAGTGTGTGAGTTGGTGGGGATTTGTGCCTACTTTATGAGGATGGTGGGGATTGTGCCACATAGGCGACAAGGAGGGAAATCCCCTCCTATGACAAGGATACCCATTAATCTCATATATTTATATGATTGAATGTATGTTTATAGAGCTGAAATTACTAACATTCCCACACATGAAATGCACTAATTCAACTTTTGCCACAGAGTTAGCTTGAGTGCAAATATGCAGGGGTCAGCTCTAGCTAGGTTTATAGTGCTATGTATTTGACATGTAAATTAGGGCTTTTTTGGATTGAGGGGAATGAGGGTGAAGGGAAGTT
>NW_017972842.1:0-937 GCF_001876935.1 Asparagus officinalis | reverse complement strand
CTTCTCTCAGTTTCTCTTAACTTCCCTTCACCCCCTACAAATCCAAACAGGCCCTAATAGGTTCAAAAGCAAGACTGAGGTTGTATTAGGCACCTCCCCCATTAACTAGGACTTGGCTAAGTCCTCAACCCGATTTGGTATAAGCCCAAATATATACATACTGATCAAACCAGATTCAGTCTTGACCCTATTTTTCCCAAACCAGAGATAAGAACCTAAACAGCGGGGAGTTGCCAAACAAAGCCTTAGAGCACAAATGCTAGTGACAAGCACCTGCAATAATTGTAGTAGCAATTAATTAATTAGTTAATTAACTAGAATTATATACGGTCACATTTTTGTTGTTTTGTATTTATATTGGAGATCGAGAGAGAAAAGTTGAAAAAGAGTGGGGTAACGCGGAGATGGAGAGGGAATCTGCTCGTGATCGGGGGCGCCATCGAAAGCATCGAAGGCGTCAAAGAGGAGGGTTGTTTGGGCGTGAGAGAGCAAACGAGTGAGTGTGTGGGGTTCATGAGTTTGAGAGAGCAAGAGGCATCGTCTGTGTGTGTGTGCGTGTTTTTTTTTAATTTTTTTTAAGGTTCTCTGTCGATCGTGAGTTGTAAATGCAAACAAAACACATTGCTCACGGGGCGATCTCGCCGTCACCTTTTTGTCCGGTTTATAATTGGCCAACTACACGTGTCGGTCATAAGGGTTTTGGTTTTGCTGCCATGTGATCAAAATATATACGAAGTTTTGGTAACAAGGTTTGAGGAGTAATGTTTTTTTTAAAGAAGATCGTAAGGTGACTTATTCTGAAAATGGATCATGAAGAGTAATCTTATTCTATCACAAGCATTCTACTTTAAGAATGACAGTGCTGGTTAGAATAATCAGTAATCATTACGTGTTACGCGAAATTTTTATTTTTTATTTATTATTTATTTATTGTGTG
>NW_017972841.1:76929-79425 GCF_001876935.1 Asparagus officinalis | reverse complement strand
TGATGAAGAGCTCCTTCCTACGGGTGACGAGGACGAGACCTCCGAGGAAGAATATGTGGATGTAGATACTGACAGAGGAGAACTCGATACCCGTTTGTCCCGCTTCCCTGATTTTCCTTCTCCATTCTAATTGGTATAAACGACAGCTCTTGTTTGTTTACTGAAATGACCATTGTCACTTTAGGTAGGACAGTTGACGATCATGAGCCGCCAGCTCCTACACACGTTGAAATGTGTGACAGGCCTGTGCATGACCGACCCGTTGGTCCTCGGAGGGTTGGTGCCCCGAAGAGGAAGAAGACCGCACATAAACCCCACGACGGTCAGCGTCCTTATGGAGTGGACTTAGGAAGCACCGCCGATGGAGGGGAAGGTAACATTTTATTTCATTGCTTTAAGGTGATTTACCTTTTGGGATTCGTAACCACGTTTTCATGCTCCAGGGTTCTTCAAAGAGGGCGAACTCCCACCGGGTTCGGTATCTCCTGGTGTTGATAACATGGATTGCTTTATGCAGCAGATGTGCGACGCCCTTCATGACGGGTCTCTGGGCATCGATCTAAACATTGAACTTGGGCAAGTGAATAGTGTTGAGTCCACCGTCCCGTATTCAGGTATATCTACATCCAATGATACCCTCCTCAATCATGGGGAAGGAAGATCTTCTGTTTTTGCTGCAAGTATTTTTTGAGCTTTCCTCATCTTCTAACATTCAGGTTACCCTGATGTAGGTTTCGAGGAACGGGGGTGTGCTCCTGTACCAAGTTTCTCGAAACCCGACGCTGGATTATTAGCTGACATGCTGGCTGAGCAGGCCACCAGAAGAACCGTGGGACCACCCTTTGAAAGTGATTCATTCACAGGTATATATCTGATTCCCTTCATCTTGCCTGATCTTTTGTCTGACTAACGAAGGATTAATATTACAGCGCCAGTCATTGGGATTAACCCAATATCGATTCCCGGCATATCTAGCTTACCTCGGAGTGACGGACTTGCAGGTACGCATGCGATTTAGGGACATCGTACTCCTCTTTATTTATCTGACTTTTGACTAATATATGGGTGCAATGGCATATCTAGCTTGCCTCGGAGTGACGGACTCGCAGGTACGCATACGATTTAGGGATATCGCACTTCTCTATGTTTATCTGACTTTTGACTAACATATGAGTGCAATCATAGGACCAGCCACCGGGGCTGATTCTCTTATGACTCCTGGCATTTCTTAGATGCCTACGGATGATGGATCTACAGGTATGCAGATGACCTTATTATCCCAATCCTCCTCATTTGTCTAAATTTTCATTTTGACTAATAAAAAGGTGCCACGATAGGACCAGCTGTTCGCGGGAAAAATTGTGTCTTTCTTCATGGGATTGCAGGTATGCATACGATCTTCTTGTCCCGATTCTCCTTATTTGTCCAAATTTCCATTTGGCTAATACAGGAGTGTAACTATAGGACCGGCCGTTGGGCCTGATACTACTACAGTTTCCGGGGTTGAAAATCTGCATAGAAGTGACGTCTCCCCGCCCTTGCCGAGTGATATGAGCAATCCGCCTGCAGGGGTTGATATACCCTCTTCTGCTGCTGTCTCAGAGCCTGTCGGACCTCAGCCTGAGGGGACGTCCGTTGGCGTTGGTATGCTCAGAACTTGCCTTTTGAATTTCCTTATCGTATTCGATAATCCGCTGAACTTCTATGTTGTTGCTTGTAGGACCTCGATCTTCCCTATACGAGCGTGTCCGCGCCCTTTTGGTCGATACTGATCCTGACAGAGAGGCTTTTCGTACGGACCTCAGCTTCTTCACTGCCTTTTATAACGGCCTGATCGAGAAACTTCTCTGCCTTTTATAACGGCCTGGTCGAGAAACTTCTTCATAGAGGAGGCGGCTTCGATCAGTTCAGGCGTTCCTTTTCTCGCCACATGATGATGATGAGGGAAGAAGGATACCCGGAATTGACCGACTCCTTCACTACCAATTTCGCNNNGTTGGAGCATAGGATGGCACAGTGGCGTGCCCTGAGATCTTCCATCGGGTGCGAGCTTCAGTCACATGAGAGCTCCATTGCGCAGCTAATGGCTAATGTGGCGAGGAAAGATACAGAGAGAGCTGAGCTACTCCGCTCTTTGGACTCGAACCGCGAGGAAACGACTAGGTTGAAGGAGGCCTTGAAGTGCGTTGAGGAATCTACTGCTCTTATTGTAAATGACCTGGCTGGACTAGAGCGTTCTCGTGAACAGGCACTCGAGGAGCTCGGATCCACCCAGGAGAGACTGATGAAGCTGAAGAGTGAAGCCGCAGAGATTTTAAGAAGTTCTGAGGAATATGCCCGAGCTGATCTGCATGCGGGACTTGAGCGGAGTTATGCAGATAGACTTTTTAGCTTAAAGTCTCATATTCTCAGCCGCCAGCTGCCTTCGGGCTAACGAGCTTCTTGTTGTATGCTTTTGACTCGATTTATTAATAGAAACTCCGCATTTGCTTCTTT
>NW_017972841.1:2234-66680 GCF_001876935.1 Asparagus officinalis | reverse complement strand
GAAAAAGGATTCATTTAGAATTGTTATGGCTATGGTGGCTCATTATGACTTAGAGCTACATCAAATGGATGTGAAAACCGTTTTTCTAAATGGAAATTTAGATAAAGAAGTTTACATGGACCAACCCGAGGGTTTTTCAGTTGAAGAAAAGGAACATATGGTGTGTAAGCTTAAGCGGTTAATATACGGACTCAAACAAGCTTCCCGACAATGGTATCTTAAGTTTAATGATACTATCACATCTTTTGGATTTAAAGAAAACATCGTTGATCGATGTATATATCTAAAGATTAGTGGGAGCAAGTTTATATTTCTGATTCTGAATGTTAATGATATCTTGCTTGCTGCTAATGATCTTGGCTTGTTACACGAGACCAAGAAATTTCTCTCTAAAAACTTCGAAATGAAAGATATGGGTGAGGCATCTTATGTGATTGGAATTAAAATATTCCGTGACAGATCACAAGGATTGTTAGGGTTGTCTCAGAAATCATATATTAATAAAGTTCTAGAGAGGTTCAAGATGGATAAACGCTCTGCATCTGCTGTTCCAATTCAGAAAGGGGATAAATTCACTCTTATGCAATGTCCAAAGAATGAATTGGAACACAAACAAATGGAACAAATTCCTTATGCATCCATCGTTGGGAGCTTGATGTATGCTCAGGTTTGTACAAGACCTGACATTAGTTTTGCTGTCGGAATGCTGGGTAGATATCAAAGTAATCCAGGATTGGATCATTGGAAAGCTGCAAAGAAGATATTGAGATACTTGTAAGGAACAAATGATCATATGCTCACTTATAGGAGATCTGATCACCTTAAGGTGATTGGATATTCCGATTCAGATTTTGTTGGGTGTTCGGATACTAGAAAATCCACATTTGGCTATTTGTTCCTTTTAGCTGGAGGAGCGATCTCATGAAAAAGTGCGAAGCAGTCTGTCATTACTGGATCGACTATGAAGGCTGAGTTCGTGGCATGCTTTGAGGCCACTGTTCATGGATTATGACTGTGAAATTTTATTTTAGGACTTGGAATTATTAACAGTATTGTCAAGCCGTTGAAAATTTATTGTGATAATGCTGCAACAGTCTTCTTTTCTAAAAACGACAAGTATTCGAAAGGTGCTAAACATATGGAATTAAAATACTTTGCATTAAAGAAGAAGTTCAGAAACAAAGAGTGTCAATTGAACATATTAGCACAAATCTCATGGTTGCGGATCCGTTAACAAAAGGATTGCCACCAAAGATATTTACTGTACATGTCGAAAGAATGAGCATTATTAAAAATTATCATTGACTTTTATGTAAGGTTTATGTTCTTTATATATTTGACACTTTGAGCTCATCTGAACAGTGTTTCTGATATATTAATGCATCCTGTTTATTATTGTCAGTATATACATGAATGATTATGTGAATATTAACAGGATACGTCTCTAACAAGGACATTATTGTTGGACCATTATGATAAATCTCATTACAGATCATGTTTAGTTTAAAACTAATATTGTGATACATGGAAGGGACTATGTCGATTTAACTACGTGCAACCGCCATGATCCTTATTAGTTTTATACTTAATGATGATTGATGTTTTGATCAATATGATGATGAAATTAGCTTACACTATGCATATTATATTGTATTATTAAATCATGATGTTAAATTATGAAACATGTGCCAAGTGGGAGAATGTTAGATTTTAGTGGCCCACATTTTGTTTTAACCAACTTTAGTGGTCAAGTTATTTTTTCTCACGTTTTTAATTAGTTTAAGAAACTGGTCATGTTTTATTTAGTTATATAACTACTCACGTTTTTATGCCAAATTCCTATTGATCAATTAAGATAACTACTTACGTTGATGGAGTGTGAGTGATTATTCTTTTTGTTTTAACCAACTTTAGTGGTCAAGTTATTTTTTTATCATGTTTTTAGTTAGTTTAAGAAACTGGTCATGTTTTATTTAGTTATATAACTACTCACGTTTTTATGCCAAATTCCTATTGATCAATTAAGATAACTACTTACGTTGATGGAGTGTGAGTGATTATTCTATTTAAAGGCTTGGTCCTCTCGCTACCTAGTATGTGAAAATTTTCTCTCCATCAAGAAAATTTCGGAAAAGCTCAAGAGGGTTAAGGGAGAGAAACTCAAGTCTTCAAGGTTGTTCATCTTGCAATCAATTTCTCCTCAAGCTTTAAATTATGGATCAAGGTACGTTTTTTTTCCTTAATTAATTGTTCATAGTGAAAATTATTTGTTCTAACATCTTGGTATAATGATAATCAAATCAAAATCGAAGTTTAGATTGATTTGCCTAAATATAAATTAAGGTTACAGATTTACCTGAGCACAAAAGGAGTGGATAGCTTGTCAGGCACAGGATATCCAAACAAAGCTGATGCTTTTGCCATCTTAAGCAGCACTCTTCTTACAATTTCACCTAGGTACATTCCAGAGATTGTTTTCTCAAATATCTGAATTCCAGGAAAATTGAATGGATACCGAATCATTCGGTTTGAATCCAAGTCAGAATAAGACCAATGAGAATAATTAAAAAAAAGAGGGTTCTGCAAACATGAAAGAAGCAGCTATTAGCACAAATAGGTATTACCTGCTCTCCAGGATTAATGCTTTCAGAATCCATATCTCTATCAAAAACAGTCAAAGGAAGACCAGTTGAGAATGCCCCCCATTCAGTGTTGATAATCTGAGATGTGAACAAGGATTAAGTCAAGCTCACGATAGGATCGTACTTCTAGATCTCTATCTGAAGATGAAGAAACATTTCTTCACAGTCACTTATTAACTTTCATGATGAGGATTTTATCCTGCATAGAGCGACAAAACTTTAAAATTGACCAAAAGCTTGTGAGAGAAAAAAAAATCTTGGCTAACTTTTCAAATTTTGAAAAAAATGTCATATTGATCTCTTGGAATCTTCATCACTAATGCCACCACCACTGACAGCAGAACTGTCTTTCAGACTTTTTTTTTTACCCAAACAAGCTTAGTCATGGAACATTACTCAACATTGAGAAAGATAAGGAAGAATTGATGAAATTTTCCAGCTAAAAATCTGAGATTAAACTTTTTTTCTTTAGATGGTGCCAAATTTCTGGTGAAGAAACTGCAAATAGAGGGGTTTTACACAAAACCTACTAGGCTAGTTGGAATTAAAGAAAATTAACCTTGTTGGTTGTGCTTGTTAAACTTTGGCAACAAAGAAACAAGTTTTACACTAGTCTCGAAGAAGAGCGAGGGTGATAAAGTTCATTAAGAAAATTGTTCAGACCTCTTAGGCATAGTGCAAGCCCATGAACCAAACTACACTCACTTTGTAGATCTCAAACAACATCCACTTTCTACCATTTATTCCTGAAAATTTTAACACAAATTTTTTTACAAACCGTTTTTCCTGACCCATCGGCAAGTTTCCCCATTTTAGCAATGGCATCCATCCTCTCAATATAGCATGCATTGGTACCAGTACCCAGAATTACCGCAACCACCACATCTTCATCCCAGTAGTGAGCTCCAGCTAGTGTTCCAACTGCATCATTCACCTGACCAGAAGAAGAAGAAAGTAAGATATCAGTTGACCCTATAAAACATGAATCAATGAACGTCTCTAAGATAGACCTTATAAGACATCAAATTCTTATGAAACCCAAGCATGCTATTGGTAAACATACCAAGGCTGATACCCGCATATCTAAACCCTGTCTTTTCATTGCTTCTTTTAAACATTCAACGACGTCCTTTCCCGCCTGTTCAACAGCAGTTACTGGTCAGCTTTAATAATTGAATGCAATGGGAGTAAATTCTAAATAGGAAAAATCAGGCATGGACTATCCACTTTCAAGCTTTAGTTATAAATGACATGATGAATAACAGAGTTCTTTTTAGCGAGACTGGCTAGAAAACCCCTCTCAGATAGTTAATAACATTAATCTTCGATCTGGCACCAGTTGATGAAGTAGTAGGAGTGTACAATGTCCAATAGAAGCTAAAGAAAAGTTATATAAATAATCTCAAGCTGTGGAGAGCTCAACGTTCAATTTTAAATAATAATTTAGGACTGAAGTTGGGATGATCTAAATTCCAAAAAAAAAGACAGGCTAGAATCTGTGTGCAAAGTTTGTATCTCCAGTTTTGTACAGCATAAGGCTGCAGAAGATATATATAGAAATATGCTTCAAAATTCAATCGCACTAAGACACTTTCTCTAACGGTATTATAGTTATTTCTGAACCATTCAACCATTCAACACATCAGGCATGGTTCGGCAATGATCAATTTATCATTCTTGCTCCAAAGTTTTAACAACAAGAAAACGAGATAATGATCAGTTTATTATTCTTGGTCCTATGTTTTAACAATGAGAAAACTTTATCTTGTTTTCTTATATTTTTAACCAGAAGATTATAGCTTTGAGGGGCCTTAAGCAGGAAAGTCTCTTTCTCATTTCAAATTCTAGGAATACACTAATGTTTTAGCAGGTCAGAAGTAGAGTTGTTTTACCTTCTATATACCATAATAATCATCTCTATTATCATTTTTTAAGATCCACAGTTGACAGAAAGGCACATGAGTTGGAACCATCTTCTTTAGACAGAGGTAAAATATGGAAGTATATTATAACATTATTTTGTCTTTATACGCAGGACATTTTAGTGATATTTACATGCACATCTCTGATACATTTCAATGGAGAAATTTGATACCAGATCTTGTCGCTGAGGTTCAATATCAGAGCATTATGCGTAAAGAATCAGAAAATGAAGCTAAATGACGTGCAGATTAGAAGTAAACAGAGTTCAAACTAATGAAATCTCATCCTATGGTGGGATCACAATAATACTCAGAAAAACTGTAATGCCAAAGTATACCCAAACTCAGAGGAAAGAGAAATTCTAACAAACAGCATATTTTTAGTCTGATAAGTAATAAGAGTGCAAAAACATGTTCTTATTGTCCCCAGTTGTAGATTTGTAGTTAAGAGCAGAACAAAGGGAAACTCACTTCCTCAAAAAAATAAATCAAAGAAACTCACTGTCCCAGAGACAGCAAAACCCTTTGTCCACTTGATAAAAATGCCTGAGTCAATTGAAGTCTGCCTCACAGGAAAAGAAAATGTAAAACCAATCTCTCCTTTCCTCCCTTGAGGCCAGCGAAACCTCGCACTCTCCTTCGCTGCAAACCTTGCTAACTCAGAAGCAATAAAATCAAACAACTCCTGCGTTCAGATATGCACAATTACAAACAAATGATACCACAGGATCTTGCATGCGTAGGAGGGAACATTCAGTGTGATGATGAAATAAAAAAAGCCAACCTCCGTAGTACTATGCATGAGCTCCTGAGGAATTGCAACTTGCTCGAATTCAGTATCGACCACTCGGCTCTCCTTTCCTCCCAATTGCACCCTCAGCACCCGGAAATTTGTTCCACCAAGATCCAACGCGTAAAACAGACCCTTTTCATCCCTACGGAAAATAACTTCATCACTCAAAGAAACTACACGACCGAATACGCACGAAGTCCTAAAAGTTCCCAGTCCGATATGCCGCTAGTTTCTGCACTAGATAATGAAGTCCTTTCCTTGTTGACGTTGCACTAGAGATAATATTTTTACAATTCATATCCAACGCGTAAAACAGACCCTTTTCATCCCTACGGAAAATAACTTCATCACTCAAAGAAACTACACGACCGAATACGCACGAAGTCCTAAAAGTTCCCAGTCCGATATGCCGCTAGTTTCTGCACTAGATAATGAAGTCCTATCCTTGTTGACGTTGCACTAGAGATTTTTACAATTCATTCTTATTACTCAAGCAACCATATTTGATAAAACCTCCATTAAACCAAATTCTTCAAAAAAATTTAAATGTCTTACTAAAAAGATTTCAGCTTTTCTACTTAACCTACCACATAATTCCCAAGTCCTGCTTTTGATCATATTATCGACAACTTTACCGTAAATCAAGAAAGAATTCTCAAGCAAGCTATACATACACTGAACACTATATTTCGGTCACCAAATATATTAAAGTTCGATAATCTAAGCAAAATTCAACGAGAAGAAGAAACAAATCTCACCCAGTGGGAAGAGAATCGACGTAACTCAGGATCATCTTGAGATCAAGCATACATCTCGATGTTGATCTCTCGAAAGTAAGTGGCAGCACTAGCAATTGCCGTAGGAGAGTAGAAATGGCCATTTTCTTTTTCGCCGAGGTTTGGGTTTCTCGAGTTTCTATTTTATTATTATTATTAAATTTAATAATTTTTTGGTACAGTTGGGGCGAGAATATTCGGTTGACCGCGCTTCCGTTTTAGTTTTTGGGGTGAGATCATCGATCGATTGAAGTTTTCTTCTTTTTTTTTTTTAAAATTTTTCCTACTTTTGTCTTTAAATTAATTTTTGGGTGTGTATAGTACATTGGAGGACATTTTGGGGGCGGACGTGTCGAAGTTGATCCTTGATTTTGTAGTTTTGTTGTTGAATTTTATGCCGTTGTTTGGAAATGATCTGTCTTTTCCTTCGTAGGATTCGTATGCACAAGTAAGTGGGACGTTTAAGTGGATCATCGGGACCACCTCTGCCACAAGGTTGGATCATCAATGTTTTAGATTGGACTAAAGTTAAGTGGAAATTTATATGTTTAGACAAAACTCTGTTGCGCGCAGCGGAAATTTCGGCAGCACTTCGGCAACACAACAAGAGAGTCAGATCGCAATAAGAATTCCCGTCTCACCAAGGAGACAAGAATCTGAAGCGGATATCTCAACCAAGTGAGATATCGGCTCTTCCTCTCATCAGTTCTAGGACTGACCTGTCGAGGGATCCTAAAAGCTATTACAAATCACACAAATAGCAGTACAACCAATTTTTACGTGGTTCGGCAAATTGCCTATGTCCACGGGGCAAGGAGGGGGAGAGATCTATTATTAGAGGGGGAGATTACAACTAGGGTTTACAATCACTCTCAATCTAAACCATCAAACAAACTCTCAAATCCCTCACAATATCTATCTCAAAGCAACAAACAAAAGCTCTGTGCTCCAATTGCTTTTCCCAGCCGAAAAAATAAACCAAGCCTTGCTCTGCTTTTTCTCCAGCCGCACAAAAGCACCCACAGCCGCAAAAACCAAATCGTTGCACACCTCCTTCGCTGTCAAAACCCTAATAAACAATTGTTATATATAAGCATCAGTTGCGGTTCGTGGGCCGGCACGGAAACGAATCCACGCGGTTTCATTTGCACAAACCGCGTCTCACTCTATTGGTAGACCCCACCACCACGTTCACAATTCTCCACCTCGGTGAAGTTTTCCCAAAACTGAGCCGACACCAAAGCAACCAAATGTCCCACTTATTGTCGGGAACCAAAACGAGAGTCCAAACAATCTCACCCCATCAAAATTAACTAGTCCAAACCGGCTGCATCTGAAAGACTGCCTACGTATCCTCTTGCCCAATGAATCAAGCCGAACGTAGTTCATCCAAATGGCCGCCAACGGCCTCAACAATCACGAATGTGCAACAAGTTTCGACAATGATCAAACTTGTTGCTCGGAACCACCTTAGTGAGCATATCCGCTGGATTATCCTTCGTGTGGACTTTCACAATTTCCACATCGCCATCTTCAAGAACATCTCGAACGAAGTGATAACGAACATCAATGTGCTTCGTCCGCGTATGAAAAACCTGATTCTTCGCCAAATAGATAGCACTCATGCTATCACAATTAATAGTGACGGACCTCTGCGATATACCAAGTTCCTCCAAAAGCTCTCGAAGCCAAATAGCCTCATTCACAGCCTCCGTAACTGCCATATACTCTGCCTCCGTCGTAGACAAAGCCACCGTCGACTGTAAGGTGCTTCTCCAACACACCGGCGCACAGGTCAACGTAAACACATACCCCGTAGTAGACCGGCGCTTATCCAAATCCCCGGCATAATCCGAATCAACATAGCCAATGCATAACTGCCCACCTGTAGTGTCCCGCTCATAAACCAAACCAACATTGAGCGTACCTCTAATGTACCTCAAAATCCATCTCACGGCGTCCCAATGACCCACTCCTGGATCGTGCATGTATCTCGATACCATGCTCACCGCCTGTGATAAATCTGGTCTCGTACATACCATCGCGTACATCAAACTCCCAACCACGCTCGCATATGGAGTCTTCGACATCAACTCACAATCTTCAACTGACTTCGGTGAAAGACCAGCTGAAAGCTTCAAATGGGCTCCTAAAGGTACACTAACTGGCTTCGTATCCATGCTAACATGGAATCGCTGTAGAACCTTCTTCAAATAAGCCACCTGTGTCAAACAAATTCTGCCCTTCTTCTTGTCTCTGCCGATCTCCATCCCTAGAATGCGCTTCGCCTCGCCCAAGTCCTTCATCTCAAACTCATTTGAAAGCTGAACTTTCAACTCATCTATAGCTGACCTAGAAATAGAGGCAACCAACATGTCATCGACATAGAGCAACAAATAAATGTACGCACCTCCTTTCAACTTGCGAAAATATACGCAAGGATCGAACTGGCTTCGAGTGTACGAATGACCAATCATAAAACCATCAAATCGCCTATACCACTGTCGAGGAGACTGTTTCAAACCGTATAGCGATTTCTTCAATCTGCAAACTAATTTTTCCTTCCCTGCAGCTCGGAATCCCAATGGCTGAGTCATATATATTTCTTCATCAAGATCACCATGAAGAAATGCCGTTTTCACATCCAACTGATCTAACTCCAAACCATACTGTGCCACCAAAGCTAGCAAAATCCGAATCGAAGAATGCTTCACCACCGGAGAGAAAACCTCATTATAGTCAATGCCTTCCTCCTGTGCATAGCCCTTCGCAACCAACCTAGCTTTGAACCTCAATGGAGTGCCCTCAATGCCCTCCTTCTTCGTGTATACCCACTTGCAACCAATTGCTTTCCGCCCCTTTGGAAGCTCAACAAGCTCCCATGTATCGTTCTTATGAAGAGATTCCATCTCCTCCTGCATAGCCACCTGCCACGAATCAGCCTCCGAACTCTGCTCGGCCTCTCTGAATGTAGTAGGCACTAACTCATCGATACTCTCCACCGGAAGTGCATACGCAACTGTGTCGGCATACCGTGCTGGCATCTGTATGTTTCTCCTCTGTCTCCTAGCCGCAATAGAATCCTGAACCTGAGCCGTCGGTTCCTGATCCTGCACATTTGTACTCGTATCCTCCGTGTCATCGTCGTGCTCGCCTGGCGTCACCTCAGTCGGCACCTGCATGGATACTGTACCATCTGGACAATGTGGAGCTGCATCGATCTCCACCACCTGCGATATCTCCTCCGTCGGGTCGCTCTCCACCTGATGAGAGCTGGGAAGCTTCAAGATAGAAGCCTCATCAAATGTGACGTCCCTACTCAGAACAATCTTTTTATCAACTGGATCCCAAAGCTTGTATCCCTTGACACCACGCTTGAATCCTACAAATATGGCCTTCCTAGCTCGAGGTTCCAATTTATCAGTTCTAACATGATAATATGCAGGGCACCCGAATACCTTGAGCTGGTCATAGTCATGTGCTGGCTTTCCCGACCACATCTCCATAGGGGTTTTCCCCTCAATCGCAGATGAAGGCAGCCTATTAATGAGGTGGCTCGCATATGTAAGTGCCTCAGCCCAAAAGATCTTCTCCAAACCACTCTGCGACAATAAGCATCGGATCTTCTCCAGTAAAGACCGATTCAACCTCTCTGCCACCCCATTTTGCTGCGGTGTATGACTAACTGTGAAGTGTCTCTCTATGCCCTCGTCTCGACATAGCTGCTGAAAGGGGTCAGAAGTATACTCACCACCGTTGTCGGATCGCAACGTCTTGATCTTTCTCCCAGTCTGCAGTTCCAATCTCTTCTTCCACTCCACAAACAAATCTAGGACTTCACTCTTCTTCGTCATGGTGTACACCCAACAACGCCTAGAATAGTCATCTACAAAAGTGACGAACCAATGTCTACCACCAAGTGATGCAGTCTTGGTGGGACCCCAAACGTCTGTGTGCACGTAATCCAGGATGCCCCTCGTCTGATGAATGGCAGTCCCGAACTTCACCTTCGTCTTCTTGCCAAGAACACAGTGCTCACAGAACTCAATCTTCCCACTCTTGGCTCCCTTCAATAGCCCCTGCTTGCACAATGTCTGCAGTGACTTTTCACCTGTGTGCCCCAATCTATAGTGCCAAAGTCTGCTCATGTCCGCTTCTGAAATAGCCGAAGCAACCTGGCCAATCTCGGTGCTTCCCTTCAGATAATACAAATTCCGATTGCGGACTCCCCTCATCACCACCAATGATCCCTTAGTAACCTTCGCTACAGCGTTTTCGAAAGTCACCTTGAATCCCTTCGCCTCCAAAGCTCCAACTGAGATAAGATTTTTCTTCAGTTGAGGAACAAATCTCACCTCCTTCAACTCACGGACTACTCCATCGTGCATCCTAATCCGTATGGTACCTATCCCACAAACGCCACAGGATTGATCATTTCCCATGACAACAACGCCCCCGTCGACTTTCTCAAAAGATGCAAACCAGTCTCGCCTAGGGGTCACATGAAAGGTAGCGCCGGAATCAAGCATCCAATCTGATGCATCCACATGGTTCACCTCCGGAGTAATCAGTAGAGAAAAGCACGAATCATCGGAATCATCGCCTTTCGCAATATTCACCTCATTGGCCTTCGGGCCCTTTTTCTTGCCATTCTCCTTCTCCTTGAGCTTCGGGCAGTCTCTCTTCCAATGTCCCTGCTCCTTGCAGAATGCACATTGGTTCTTTGCTAATTGGTGGCGGCTTCTTGGCTTTGACCTTCCTCTATTACTACCTTTCGGATATGGGCTTCTACCTCTCGTCGACAAGGCCTCTCCTGAAGTACTAGCGCGGGAAGTCTCCTTATCCTTCCTCCTCAAATCGTAGTTCGTCAAAGCGTTAGTCACTTCACTATAGCTGATAGAAGATCTCCCGTTCAACAAAGTGAGCACGAAGGTATCATACTCCTCATCCGGTAAGGAGCCCAACAAAATAATCGCCTTGTACTCATCCGATATCTTCTCATCAACATTCGCCAAGTCCGACAACAACTTCGTATAGTTGTTCACATGAGCCGCTAGCGAGGTGCCTCTGGACATCTGAAATCTGAAGAGTCTTCGCAGCAAGTGCAACCTGTTCTCAACACTCTTTGTGAGATACTTGTTGTTGAGAATTTCCCACATCTTCATTGCAGACGTCACCCCAATCACATCATATTTCAGCTCCTGTTCCAAACAGGACCTGATCACCCCACAAGCGTTCCTATTCATTTTCTCCCATACCGCCTCATCATATTTAGGTGGCTTCTCGTGGACCATGATGGTCTCTTCCAAATTCTGAGCATTGAGCGCATCCTGTACGTCGCTCATCCACAAACCAAAGTTGATTTTGCCGTCATATTTCACCACACTAATTTTGGTGTTTCGAAAACCAACTTGTATTGTACTCGCCATTGACTTGCTGCTTTCACCTTCTTCTCCCATTGCAAACTAACTCCAAATTGTAGAGAAAGAATAAATTTGATAAAAATTAGGAACCACTCAACTGAACCCTTGATCGGATTCCAAATAGATCTCCTATCCACACGAGGAAAGCGAAATCTCCAACGACAACTCCTAATGCTATCTCCACCGAAGCCTAGAACTCCAAGAACCAAGCTTCACACAAAATCTTCCTCCACCAAAAAAACCCTAGATCTGAAAACTGGGCTCTGATACCACTTGTTGCGCGCAGCGGAAATTTCGGCAGCACTTCGGCAGCACTTCGGCAGCACAACAAGAGAGTCAGATCGCAATAAGAATTCCCGTCTCATCAAGGAGATAAGAATCTGAAGCGGATATCTCAACCAAGTAAGATATCGGGTCTTCCTCTCATCAGTTCTAGGACTGACCTGTCGAGGGATCCTAAAAGCTATTACAAATCACACAAATAGCAGTACAACCAATTTTTACGTGGTTCGGCAAATTGCCTACGTCCACGGGGCAAGGAGGGGGAGAGATCTACTATTAGAGGGAGAGATTACAACTAGGGTTTACAATCACTCTCAATCTAAACCCTCAAACAAACTCTCAAATCCCTCACAATATCTCTCTCAAAGCAACAAACAAAAGCTCTGTGCTCCAATTGCTTTTCCCAGCCGAAAAAATAAACCAAGCCTTGCTCTGCTTTTTCTCCAGCCGCACAAAAGCACCCACAGCCGCAAAAACCAAATCGTTGCACACCTCCTTCGCTGTCAAAACCCTAATAAACAATTGTTATATATAAGCATTAGTTGCGGTTCGTGGGCCGGCACGGAAACGAATCCACGCGGTTTCATTTGCACAAACCGCGTCTCACTCTATTGGTAGACCCCACCACCACGTTCACAAACTGGTGCTAAACTAATTTTCTTTTAGACTAGTCCACCCCAAGTTTAAAATAAAACTGATTTAGTGACAAATTCTTGGACTAAAAAAATTGGGCCAGCTTTAGCACGAGAATTTGCCAAACAAGAAACAACTTAAAATTGAGTCAAGTTTAGTCCTGACCCAATTTTACAAGGTTGTCAAACACACCCTAGGTATATCGGCTAAATATGACTTGAATTCTTAATGTTTAGAAGTAGTTCATTTTAGTATTACATCTAATATTACCCCAGATTATTTTTACAAACTTGGACTTTCACTAATTTTTTGTTGACGTGGCAAGGTTCACTTCATCTCCATGTTAGTAATATTTAATGGATGTTTGTGAAAAGGACTTAGAATGATGATGAACGTAAAGTTAGGGACCCCACTGACAGTGGCGGATCTAGAGCCTTTTTAGTGGTGGTTCAAAATATGTGTTAATTTTTTTGTTCAAACGATATCCCTTTGATGCAATGATACTATAAAAACGTCCTTGTAAAGTTACATAAAGTAAATCTATTACATACGATTAATGAATGTATAAATTTTCATCCTAAGTAAACTAACTAAATCATTTGACATTAGCATACAAGCTTGGACTTAAGACTCTATACTTATGTGAGAGAGAGGGATGGTGTGATACTAATTTCTTGTTAATTTATCTTCTATATTAAAGAAGCTTTATTATGTGAATTGTGAAATGTATAGTTTTTATGGAGGTTAACAATCAAAACAAATGGTAGATATATATTTGAGGTAGATATATATTTGAGGTGGGATTGCATAACAAATGGTAGATATATATTTGCAAAATTTCAGGTGGTTCAAGTGAACCATTTTGAACGTGAATAGGTCCGCCACTGCCCACTGATGACCGTAAATATTAAAAGTTTAAATGATATTTGGTCAGGACATTAGAAACCACGAAATTAGAAACCTCCACTAAAGTTTTGACTTTGAGATTGGATCCTTCTTGTTTGGCTAATAATAATTACCACTTACATACTCAAGCCACCTTAGCACTCAAGTTATTCTCAAGCCTTAGCGTTGGTAAAATTAATTATTGAATTTACCTCAAATCTATTTAAAAAAATAATAAGGTTAAGTTTTAGAACTAAATTCATATAGATTTAACAGTAAATTTATTAAGCATTAGAGATTAAAGAAATTTTGAAATTAATATATGAATGTCACATGAAAATATTTGTAGGAACGGCTGATACATAGGTTTAAAATAAAATTCATTTTGCTCTTCTTGTTAACGTATATTGAGAAAACAAAGGACATTTAATATCTACAAAGTTTAATACAATGATCTATTTAAGAGATTAAAATATTCTGAAATTAACATGTGAATGTCACATGAGAATATTTGAAGGAACGGTTGATACATAGGTTTAAAAAACGTGGACATATAATATTTACAAAGTTCAATACAATTAATGGTCTATTTAAGCGCACGACATCATATCAATCTTACACTTTAATCATGAAAGATGGAGAACACATAAAGAGTTGACGCCTCTAGCACTCCAGAAAACTCATTGACCATCACAGTAGATGGAGAAAATCGCTGATCATGTAAGCCCTCGGGTTACTTACAAAATTTTTTTCCCAAAGTCCTCCTCAAATAAGTTAAGGCTGCGTTTGGGAACTTGGATTTGAACCCTGTATTTAAAATTCAGGGTATTTCAAATTCAAATCTCTAGTTTGGATTTTTAATTAGGCTTAGATTTCAAATCAAATCATTTGAGAGAGGAGAATTTGACAGCCCAAATCCACATATTTCAAATCCCATCCTCACCCTTGGTATTTACCAAATCCCAATCCCGACTCCTCCTCTCTCTCATTTCTCAGTCCCCCCGATCCAAATCTCCTCTCTCCCCTTCTCCTCTCTCGTCGAACCTTAGATCTGATCGTCTCCCCCTTTCTCCTCTCTCCCCGTTCCATCGAAACCCTAGCTCCGCCTCCTCCTCCCCCGACGCCGCCGCGCAGGTACGCCTCCGGGAGGCGGAGGAGAGGCTGCGCGAGGCGATCCAGGAGCTCCAGCGCCACCACTCCCGGCGAGGCTCCGGCGAACACCCCGCCTGCGACCACGCTGACGAGTCCTGCATCGCCCACGCCATTGGAAACCTATGCCAGAGCTTCCTGCTCTCCTATGGGGTTAGGGTTGGGGTCGGGATCCTCCTCCGAGCGTTCAAGCTCGCCAAGCAACGGTCGTACTCGTCGATCCTTGATCTCAAGGTATGGATTTCTTTCCTCCCGTCGTTGATTTTTGTGTGGAATTTGATGCCTCTGAAGATCGATTTCTTTCTTTCTTTCTGTCATTTATTATCTTATCATAGTATTTGAAAGGCACATGCAAATTCTGCTATTATAACTCAGGTGAAATTTAAAAATTAAGTAGAAGCACCAATACAACTTTGCTTTGATCTCAACAGTAGTGATTATGTTGAAATAGAACACACGAAATAACACATATTGAGAAGTGAAAATCAATAGGCAGTCCCTAATGGCGACAATGACGTCAATATGCTACATGTTCTCATAATCATTTAATATGATCGGAATATGTTGCTCCTTTGATTTTAACTTCGACTACTAATTAGTTATCTATCTGAGTGGCAGAGCTGGGTTTTCCCCTCCTGGGAGGGGCCAAAATACAGTTATCAATCATAGTTATCTACATTCTCGAAGAAGGCATTGTTCTTACAATAATAGTGTCTGATATCATTACTCCAAATTAACAATTAGTTGGAATCCTAAGGGCTTTCAGTTTTCAGAGTTTTATGAGGGCGCACGCTGTTGCCATTAGGCATTGGAAAATTTTACAAATAGAATTGAAGGACGGAAGAGATATGGCAGTCCAATGATGGGTTTTATTAGCTAATGCAAAAACAATGATCATGAGAGGACCCTCAATGCAAAAACAATGACCATTTTACAAATAGAAATGCAACATTGTCTCGTCGATTACGGGATCTCTACTAGCCAGCAGGAGACTCCTTTCATTATTTTTGCGGTTCCTACTAGCCACCAAGCACTGAAGGGCTCTATGGTTTCATATTTGATGTGCATATGACTATTTCATATTCATGTGAACGACAATATTCATTACATATCACCTTCTAATATCTATTGCATTCTAATAGATTTGATTCATAAATTTATAAAATTATGTCATGCCATCATTTAGAAATTCACACTGCAAATATATGTAATTATTGTTTTGATTCATAAAACAACATGACGGTTCATGAAATAGTCATATATACCAACAGCAAAACATACCACCTGCACTCTTCAGCGCATTCAGCATGGTCAAAGGAGTTACCCACTACGTCCAGAGTTGATTGAGAGCACATATTGGTTATTCAAGGCTACCAGAGATCCAAGGTTTGCCTTATTTTGAACCATAAAGTTCATATTTCATATTCCTCTTAATGAAAAATATCTTATTCTTGTTACTCTCTTGTTACTCCAGAGTTTAGCCTGTCAAGATCAATTCTTTATATGAGATTGGTTGTTTTGTTTGCTTTATTGAGTTACTGAGCTCATGTGAATTTAATATGTTACAGAGAGCTAAAGAGGCTATGCGCCTTTGGTTTCACATAAGGACTAGAAAATACAAAAGAACAGTGATGGACACTAGGGGGTTTTGAGTTAATCAGCTAATATTTTTGAGGACCTGAGATTGTTTATATTTTGGCCATTCATATGCCATTATGCCTGCAGATTCTCCTCATATATTCCCCAAATTAATTGTGTTCTAACTTCCTCCGCGATCGATGAAACTGGCCTTCATCTTTGACCAAGTTAACTACATGAAAGACCATGACAAATCCTAATAAATACATGCAAGTACTTTCCTTATGGTTTTTATGGTTAATACATGCCAAATCACCATAATTACTCTTAATCTTTGTTTATCTATATAGTCTAAGTGGAGGATAGCTTAGTGTACATTTCAAGCTTATTTAGTATGAATTCTGACTGATTTTTTGTTTTCCATTATGCATAATTTTGTTTTGTAGCCTTTCGAAAATTTTTGGAAGACTTACTATTCATCTGCTGTGTCTTTACATTATGCAACTTGTTATGCTAATGCAGGTATCTTGATGCTGGGCGAGACATGCTGGCAAGCCTTCAGTATGGTGCAAGATGCCCATGTGGTTATTGCCATATTGCAGATGTTGAGTCTCACAAACAGGATGACCACATGGAGAGCTTCTTCCTTGCTGAAACAATAAGAATAAATATATATATTGCTGTAAAAAAATGTAGTCTGCCTTCTTCATTGAATCTGCCAAAGTTAGCCTAAAGTGGAGACCTGTCACATGGTTGTTACACTTGTTCTAAACTTTTGTATTTCAATCACTTCAGTGAAATGATATATAGTGAAAAGAAACAAGCCTTCTAGGAAAACCATCCTAAACACTATGTACACTTTGATGCTCTCCTTTTACAAGTATTTTTAGCACCACTTTGTTAATGTCATTGTGATAGAGAGTTATGTCAGTTTACTCATATTAGGTCAGTTGTATATGCACACGACACAAATTTGAGTGCCTATGTCTCATGTATGATGTTAGGCTGAGTTGTAAAGTGTGCGCAAATGTAGTTCTCATGTTTGTTATTAAGTTGTGTATCATCTAGTGTATTGATTTCCCTAACCAATACTCTCACATGTCTCCATATGCTTTTATGCTTATCTTATTCAGTCTTACTTATCCGGCATTTTTTGTTAGCTTGTTAGCTTGATTAAAAAAAATTTATTGATCTGCTCATTTTCTTTGCAGGTTTTGGGCTCATATCGTGATGGCTAATGAATTACTCTTTTGTTGCTGCGGATAGGGTTTATCATACAAGCACTTTTGAATCCCCAGTTACAATTTCTTTACATCAAGGATACTTCTCTTCTCACATGCTATTCAGTTTGTAACTCTTTGAATTTTTTCTTATTAACATTTCTCTTGGTATATCAAAGACCAAATTGACTATGTAATTGTCAAATGTACCTGCATTTGAGAATATAATGGAATTGTTACTTATTTTCTCTGATATTAACTTATTCTCACTTTGAATATGTATGAAATATGAAACAAGCCTCAAATGTTTTTCAGTCTGGATATCTGTGAAATATGCAATGGTAATGTATTATTTAGATGTTTTTTTTAAGATACTTGATATGTTTGTAGAGTTTTCTTTATTTTTATTTTGTTGAAACTCTTGCAAGTTATGGTGGGCAATGAATTTGAAAACTTAGCAAATGTAGCTATCATCGCCAAAATTACCTAAATTTGTGTTTTTTGGTTAATATTTTACACATCTCCATTGCATTTGATGTAAACAAGATGGGTTAAGAGAATAAATTTTTATCAATTTTAAATTCAAATCCATGTATAATAAAGTACCCAAACACTAGATTTTGAAATCAAAGATTTCAAATCCTTTTATTTAATAAATATATCCAAACAAAAGATTTCTTAAATCATGGATTTCAAATCCTAAATTTAAAATCATTTGATTTTAAATCAACTTCTCAAATCCAAATCCAAGTTCCCAAACGCAGCCTAAGGATACAATAATGAAATTTAGATCAAGCATTAGGCTCCAAAATCTCCCTTTTAAAAATGAAACTGAACCAAAATGAAGATGATCCCTTTAATAGAGTTCTAGGACACCATAACACTTCTTCCATTTAAAATAGGTTTTTCTCATATTAGGCCCTAAATTCTAGTCATTTTATATCAGACTCTCGAATCTTCTCAGATCTTCATATTTGTAAATTGGAGTGTTGTTTAAAACATTTAGTAGAGTTGTAGTGCAAATTATTGATGTAGTGGAAGTGTAATCGGAAGAAACTCTAGTCATTCGCGTACCAGCAAGATAGCACAATCCTAGAAACCCTAGGATCGATAGAAAACTTTATAATAATATTATAAAACCAGCCTAAAGAGTTCTCACGAATTCGCCATTGTTACGTAGGTATAAAACAATGATAAAATATTAAACTACTCTTTCCTAAATTGAAGAGACTTCCAAACATAAATAGACTTCTTATACAAATTAGAAAAGTAAAGAGATCAATACTCTTCTTCATATGTGGTTTGAACCTGAAGACGGATTCCTTTTTTTCTCAAACTATGTTTAAACGACAAAGCGGTTCAAAATGTAGAGAATCCTTTTTTCGTACAATCTGATTTCTCCCAAAAAGAACATGATCAGCAATTGCATCTGCATCGATTATAAAAAAGTATTTTGGGTCTAGCGAAAATTGAATAGCCATTAGGGTCTGTGATGCGAAAAAACCTTAAATACTCCACAATGCATGGTATGGACCTCAATATTCTCCAACAAAATCAAACTTTTTTGCGGCGACGAACGACGACGCAGCAACCATTCACGTAAACAAATTAAGCACAGAGAAGTAGTATCCAATATTTCAAAAGAAGATGTACAAGATTTTCAAACAGATCGAGCCTTCTGAACTCAGACACAACTCAATCTCTTCTCTTGAGAGACGATTTGTTCAAGAACTCGATACAATCCGATATGGCCTCACTATAGTGCGAGTCCGACACTGGATTGAAATACGAACTGCATGAAGTTTTGGGGGTATCAGCATTCTGATGTTCATCCCTCTGATTAGAGGATGGAGAGCTCGCCGGCAATGCTAAGAAACACATGAAGAGCCCTCGGCATCGGTTGACGAGCCTCATCGACCACGGATTCAGCTTCTGCTCCCCCTTCGCTCTCCCTCGATGTCTGCCTTCGTAACAGACTGGAACCATTAATTTCTGTCCTTGAAGCTTAGGCATTGGTTCTTTCTTGGTTGTGCAAGATGCAGTGACGGCTATTTATATATGTACTGAGTTTGTTGTTTTTTTAGTGAATGGTGGGTAACTAACTACTGCTTGCGTAATATAAATGAAAGAGAGGCACTAGAGGCACACTCTCCACCACACCTCCAACCACATCTTCCCTTCTACTACAGTGCACCGGGGTCCACTTGAGATTTAAATTTTAAATCTCAAGTGGGCCCCGGTGCACTGTAGCTGGAGGGGAGGTGTGGTTGGAAGTGTGGTGGAGAATGTGCCTCTATCATTTCTCAATCTCTCTAAATGAAAACTAGTATTCAAGGTGCAGACACTTATGAATGCATGCTATGACCGAGATTGACCCAGAGTGTTTATAGTTGAATTGTCAAAAGAATAAATAGTTTATTATTTTTTAAGCTCATCGAAATTCAGCAAGTTTCGCGGCTTTTGTGGTAACTAATTCCAAGAGTGAGAGCATCTTCATTGATTTTTTTCCTTTTATTATGAGGGCATTTTCTTTTTTCCCCCCACATATGATCGAGATCATTTTCAGAATTCAAATGTTAGGCATGCAATCAAGAATATGCAATCCTCGTTCCGTTGAATCAAGCTAATTATCTATTTTCCTAAGGTTGGGACACCATTATTGAATGTTGCCAATACACCTATATATGATATGCTTAAAGAGTTAATTATTAGATATCATGAAGTTAATTCAAGCTTTATTGTCATTAAGCACTAGTACAAAACTGGCTTGTCCAAACGGTTGGAACCGTTTGGGAAAACCCCCTCCCAAACGGTTCCAACCGTTTGGGAGATTCAAATCACCCGTTTGGGCTAAAGCCGTTGGGGACGAGTTGTCCCCAACGGTCGCCCAAACGGTTGTAACCGTTTGGGCAAAACCCCAAACGGTTACAACCGTTTGGGATATTGCCCAAACGGTTGAAACCGTTTGGGCGAAATTTTTAGCCCAAACGGTTGAAATTGTTTGGGCTAACTTTCGCCCAAACGGTTGAAACCGTTTGGGCAATTTTTTGCCCAAACGGTTGAAACCGTTTGGGCTATTTATTTTAATAGTTTTAAAATTTTGGCTTTTTTATTTATTTTTCGCCCAAACGGTTTCAAATGTTTATATACACATCTCACATAATAAGTACTCAACATCTCACAATGAAATCAAAATATTCTCATACTTTGCTAAATATCCAATGTTATATATTCATACACAATGTTTACTCAATATACTTAGTGACAAAACATATACATACATAATGATTACTCAATATCTCACACGATATCCAATGTTATATATTCATACACAATGTTTACTCAATATACTTAGAGACAAAACATATACATACACAATGTGCTCAATCTCTCACAATGAAAAGCATCTAATATTATATACTTGTCTCTAATATCCAAAATGAGGTTGCCTTTTCGATGACCAGCTCCTACACGATACAAAGTATTCAAATATAAGTCAACAAGGAAAGAGTAGATATATTTAAGAAAAAACTTCTGGTTCCTCAGCTTCTCCTCTGCAACCATGTCGCTGAAGTATTCCTTCTGGTTCCTCAGCTTCTCCTCCTCGCGTGCTTCTTTGTACCTGAACATCAAATCATGAAATAGTTAGAAAACATCCATAAGTTTCATAGGACCCAGCGAGTTATTTGTTAGGGTTCCTCCTTACTTGGCAGCCAAAACATCATCCATAGCCTCCAACTCCTCTGGTTGGATGGTGACTTCCACCTTATCTGATTTTGGACCTCGAAGAAGATCAACCTGCAAAACAGTCGAAAATAAGTAAACTCTTTATGTTAAAAATAACTCGCTAGCATTCGAAAATGAGTATGTGTGAGTTGTTACAAGCAGAGTCCCAGGAGCAACTCTCTCTTCCTTCTCTTCCAGAACCTCAGGTATTACCTGTAAAATGTCAATAAAAAGGTATCGCTGAACTTACTTCATCAACAGGAGGTTTTCCCCAACCTCCAGGATGATAACCAAAGCTGGCTCCAGGAGGAATAGGAGCATTAAGTCCTGGTATTTTCAGATGTGGGTAAGATGGCGGAGGACCGTATCTCTGACAAAGTTAATTACTGTTAGTTATGCTTACAGGTACAATAAAATAAGAAATGCTTCTATAAAATCTTAGCGTAAGCAACAACCTGCGTATTAATAAGCCAAGGAGGAGGAGCACCATCTGGCATGCCAAGAGCTTCTTTAAGTTCATGTGACAGCATTCCTGGTTTCATTTCCCTCAGTTTGACCTGTAAATAGCATGAATATTATCAAGCTGCAAAGTCTCTCCAACAAAAAAGTATAACAAAAAGCATGCTAAATGTCTTGAGACCTGAAGATATATGACAGAAATTATGCCTACTCTACAGCCATAAGACACATAATTTTGGCTTTCACAAAAACAGTACTATGTTGGGCAGGTAGAAATTAAAATTCATCAAAAATTACATATTATGAATGCATTCTAACTACCCTACTATTTGTTTAAATGCAGAAGTGGGTACTTCCTCAAAAACATATAATGATTATGAGAACCAACTTCAGATGCAGAAAATCAACGTAATGGAAACCAATGAATGCAAGAAGGTTAGCATTTTTTACACTTCTACTATCATGGAGATGTATTATACTTCAATATTAAGGATGAAATAATTTTAGCAAACCCATCACAATAGTATATCGAAAATCATAAAATTAGTCATCTGATTATTCTAAAAAGGGTCGGTCGCTTTGAACAGTTTTTCATATTGCAAAATAAATAAGATTCAAGTATGATGCAATTAAAATTTAAGCCATAGTATAGTTTGATATTCAGCAGACGGACAGGGTTAACATTTTTGGACGGCGAGAAGAAACAAAACTGAAAACCCTAGCTTCAGGATCCCAAATCTCTCTCCTAAAAGAACAGTCTGGTAATCAACTGTGAAATATGCCCTTAATATCTAAAAGAATTAACTCCACTGCAACAGCCCATAATACAATAGTCTGAAGATACAGGATCAGAAGAATACCTCAAACTCTTTTCCTTCTTGATACAAATCACCATGTGTTGTAAGCTTTGGTTTAGTCTGATATTTGAAAAATGCATCATGCAGAACCTGCAGAAAAACACAAGACGAGATGAAATTTTTATATATCAACACTGACTATTCTCTGAGATATCATTCAGCAAACAGTTTGCATCAATTTCTTCAAGCAAGCTCAGAATAACTTCTCTCTATACGACTCGGCAATCTTCTCATCACCAGCTATCAATATGTCCAGATTTCGATACCGATAGCAGCAATAGGCTCAAAATCAGGTTTGTCAAGCTCAAAATAATCAGGATTAGAGGTGAGCACTTCTAGCTCTCTAACACATGACATGACTCATCCTTACATTTTTAAGGCAACCAAGTTTCAAACTCGAACAAATCCAGCTCAGTTCAACTGTCATTTACATTCCTACCATAAAAGCTCATGCTTGTAAACTTCAAATAGTCAATCTGAATTTCCTTCATCATCCGAAACTAGCTAAAAATCTTATTATTACCCAACTGAGTAATTTCAACAAACACTTACCGGGCATCAACCACAACAGATCTTCTTCAACCTCTCAGCCACCGACTGATCCACCGAATACTGCAACCCAACCACCGCCTATCGATGGCCTTGATCGTTGCGGTCGGAGTTCGACGGGGTCAGATGAGGAATTTTCGACGCGGTTGGACGAGGAGGTTAGGGATTTTAAAGGGTTCGGTCTTGAAATTTTTGGGGAAGAATTTTACGTGCTGGGATGAAATTTTTGGGGGGAACCGAGAAAAAAAAACTTTTAATTTTTTTAAAAGAACTAAACAAAACGTCCAAACGGGTTAAACCGTTTGGGCTAATATATCCCAAACGGTTGTAACCGTTTGGTTCAACCGTTTGGGATTTTTTAACAGCCCAAACGGTTTCCACCGTTTGGGATTATTATCCCAAACGGTTAGACCCGTTTGGGCTTTTTCGACTTGTCCAAACGGTTGCAATGACCGTTTGGACTGTGTTGTTTTCTACTAGTGAAGTTGATAAACAAAAAGATCATTCATGTGCCGAAATCATTGATGGTGACTACCGTGGTTCTTTTTTAATGTTCAACTTTGGTCGGGTAGTATTTGTTTACTGAATGGGGTGCTCATTGCCTCCACATTGTGCATTGCTTCCATGATGATCTCCCTCCGATGGTCTTTAAGGTAAATGATCATTAGGCTTTTGGAGGAATCAAGGGAATTAAGTAGCAGTAGGTTCTCTGCATCTACGGATCTACGTTGAGTAAGCGCAAGGGATGTCTTGCTTTTCCTCTTATTATTATTTTAGCAAAAAAGTACCCGGAGTGACTTGTTGGGGATTTTATGGAGATTAATCTGCTGTCAAAACATGGATATAAAATATAAAAACAAATTCAAGAGTTAGAAAATTCAGGCCTGATTGGGAGTAGTCGTGATATCACTGCCCTAGAAGATTAAGGACCCGCCTATCGCCCTGGCGCAATTTGTCCTCTCTCCCCTAGCGGTAAAAACCCCCAGAATCGGCCGGCCTCTGCACTTGGACGTGAGTCACAGAGCTTATGCTCAGACGAAAACGGTTGCCCAGAAAATAGATATATAAAATGTAGCCGAAATCTCTTGGAGGTATGAGAGTAGAGAAGAGAAGAGAGTTTAGAAGATTTATCTTCGTTGGTGTGATTCTGAATGAGCTCCAAGCCTCCTTTTATAGGTGATGAAAGGTGTAACCTCCGCTGAATCCAAGGGACCGTTACGCACGGTTATTGCTTCCGTTACCCGCATGCATCCGTTACAAAATGTGTAAAACGTGCAAAAATAAAGGCTTGAGAAGCAAAAAGGTGTGCGGCTGCGGCGTGGCGTGGCGCACGCGTGCAGCCGTTACAAAATGTGTAAAACGTGCAAAAATGAAGGCTTGAGAAGCAAAAAGGTGTGCGGCGCGAGGCGTGGCGTGCGTGCGCGCGCGCGCGTGTGGTAGAAATGCAAGGCCCACAAAACCCAAAACACTATTCAAAGCCCAATAAGGAGAGAACCATTATATACCCTTCACTATTCATCTCATTTTCTAATGTGGGACTATTCACAAAGGCAAAATTGCCTTTTCATGACAAAGCTTCTAACAGTCCCCCCCAAAAGGCAATATTGACTGAAAATAATAAATCAATAAATAAATCACAGAATAAATATAGGTTGTGCAACCTTTCGTATCGTGAATTCGGGAGAGGTATCTTTCGGCTTTGAACCTTTACTTAGTGAGTTTATCGCCACCCGAGGGACATAATGGACTAGGTTTTGAATTAGGCCCCTTGGATCAGGTATTAATAAAAAAACACACAATACGTTTCATCTATTGAGCTAAGCGGGTTGAGCGTTAAAGGCCATGCTCACAAAAAACCGACTCATGAGAGTTTCTAGGGGTCAGCCCTGCCCCCCTAACCGCGGCCATCACGGTTCCTCTCACGTAGGTAAGTCCTCAAAGGGTACTACAGCTGTTTATTTAATACCCCCCACAATACACGCGTTGGACTTATTAAGAGTAAAACTCAGCCTAGCCAGCTGTATCATAAGAGCATCGTCATCATAGAGAAGGGGTAGTAGCAAATGCTACATAATGATATATAAATATATCTAGGTCGATGCTCCACACGAGAGTCACTTGTCCAGCTTGTTTCTACCCCATTGAACCGACATTGGGACTACGTCTCCAAATAAGGGTTGGGTTGCCGCTGTCAGTGACCTCATTTATGGGCTTAACCCCATCTCCCTCGATGAATCCAGAACCACACTCCTGGATAATCCCTTAGTCAAAGGGTCAGCAAGATTTCGTCTCCAAATAAGGGTTGGGTTGCCGCTGTCAGTGACCTCATTTATGGGCTTAACCCCATCTCCCTCGATGAATCCAGAACCACACTCCTGGATAATCCCTTAGTCAAAGGGTCAGCAAGATTTTTCTCAGACTTTACAAAGTCCAAGATCACAACTTTGCCTAATAGGCGTTGTACAAACTTATATCTTATTTGAATATGTCTGTTATGTTTTTATTTACATGTACTTGCTTTAGAAGCTCTATGGTAGATCTAGAATCAGAGTGAATGGAAATAGGAGGAGAGGGTTTAGGGACCAAAGGAAGTTCAGATAGAAGATCTTTTAACCATTCGGCTTCTGTGCAAGTAGTATCAAGAGCAATTAGCTCAGATTCCATGGTGCTCCTGGCAATTATTGTTTGCTTACATGATTTCCAGGATACAGCAGCACCACCAAAAAGAAATACATATCCAGATGTAGACTTTACACTGTTGGAATCCGTGACCCAATTGGCGTCACTATACCCTTCTATAGCATCAGGGTAACCAGTGTAAGTCAAGCAATAGTCAATTGTGCCTTTTAGATATTTGAATACTCTTTCTAAGGCAGACCAATGATCTTTGCTAGGGTTGCTAGTATACCGACTCAGTCTCCCTACAGCATAAGCTATATCAGGTCTGGTTCGGTTGGATATGTAAAGAAGAGATCCAATCATCTGAGAATATTTTAGTTGGGAGACAGGTTCACCTTCATTCTTCTTCAAAGGTATAGAAGAATCATAAGGTGTGGAAACAGGTTTAGAGTTATGAAAGTTGAATTTGATTAGCATTTTATCAATGCTATGGGAAAGACTCAAAGATATTCCTCTAGTGTCTCTAGAGATTTTCATTCCAAGTATCATGTCTGCAAGACCTAAGTCTTTCATATCAAAATTTTTTGGAAAGATAATCCTTTACCTTTGAAATTAATTCAAGTGTTGTTCCAAAGATAAGGATATCATCAACATAGAGACAGAGAATGACATAGTCATTGTTTATCACTTTAGAATAGACACATTTATCGTATTCATTCACAGTGAAGCCATATTGTGCAATGACGTTGTCAAATTTCTGGTGCCATTGTTTAGGAGCTTGTTTAAGACCATACAAAGATTTAACAAGCTTACAGACTTTGTTTTCCTGACCCTTGGCAATGAGGCCTTCAGGTTGGTGCATATAGATTTCTTCATCTAAATCACCATTCAGGAAAGCAGTCTTGACATCCATCTGATGTATGATAAGCTTATGGATAGCAGCAAAGGCTAGTAATACTCGGATAGTTGATATTCGGGCTACAGGAGAATATGTATCAAAATAATCAATGCCCTTTTGTTGAGTAAAGCCTTTAGCTACTAATCTAGCTTTAAATTTATCTATGGAACCATCAGCTCTGAGTTTCTTCTTGAATATCCACTTACAACCAATAGGTTTACAACCTGGAGGTAAGTCGGTGAGTATCCAAGTATGGTTTTCCATGATAGATTTAATTTCATTATCAATGGCTTCTTTCCAGAAAGGAGATTCAGGTGAATCCATTGCTTCTTGGAATGAGCTTGGATCACCTTCAACAAGAAAGGTAAGGAAGTCTTCTCCAAAATCCTTTTCGATTCTACCTCTTTTGCTTCTTCGAGGTTCAATATCAAGAGGTTGAAAAGAACTGGAAGATGGAAGATCAGAAGGAATGGATGATCTGGGATTTTCTGAGATTTTAGATTTGAAAGGAAAGATGTTTTCAAAGTAGACTGCATCTCTTGCTTCAATGATGGTATTGTTGGATATGTCACTGATTTCAGATTTGATGACTAAAAATCTGTTAACATTGCTATCAAGTGCATATCCAATAAAAGCAGCATCTACAGTCTTAGAACCAATTTTTCTCTTCTTAGGTTCGGGAATAGCTACTTTAGCCAAGCAACCCCAAACCCGGAAGAAATTTAGATTAGGAGATCTCCCCTTCCAATATTCATAAGGAGTTGTATCGGAATATTTCTGGGGAATCCTATTGAGAATGAAGCAAGCAGAAAGAAGAGCTTCACCCCAGAGATTTTCAGGTGCTCCTGAACTGAGTAACATACAGTTCACCATGTCCATTAAGGTTCTATTCTTTCGTTCAGCTACCCCGTTAGACTGTGGTGTATAGGGAGCAATAACCCCATGAATAATACCGTGTTCTTGGCAATATTCAGTCATATGATTTGAGGTATACTCCCCCCCCCCCCCACGCCTTAGAATCTTGATCTTCCTGTCAAGTTGATTCTCAGATTCAGCTTTATACACCTTAAACCTATCTAAGACTTCATCTTTAGTTTTGAGAAGATAGGTGTAACAATATCTGGAGTGATCGTCTATAAAAGTCACAAAATATCTCCTACCCCCTCGGGTGAGAACTCGGTTAGAGTCACACACATCAGTATGAATTAATTCGAGGGATTCAGAGTTTCTAGTTATAGACTTGAAGGGTTTTTTAGTGTGTTTCCCTTGAACACAGATTTCACATTTAGATGAGGGATCATGAGAAGATTTAGGAATGAGGTTTAATTTACTCATTCTCTGCAAGGTTTGGAAATTGACATGTCCAAGTCGTCCATGCCAAACATCACAAGACTCAACAATTTGAATAACAGAAGACTCAGAAATTTCATTAGAACTGGAATTGATTACATTGAGTTTGAAAAGGCCATTACAGATAAAACCTTTTCCTATGAAAACATTACTCTTTGTAATCACAAATTTATTGGATTCTTTTACAATCCTATAACCAGCTCTAAGAAGAAGAGATTCACTAATCAGATTGCGACAGAGAGAAGGAACATGATAAACGCCTTGCAGATGAAGAACTTTCCCAGAAGTCATAGTGAGCTCTATACGTCCACTTCCTATATATTATTGATTTAGTGGAGTCATCTGCTAAGCTTATGCTTCCTCTACGTGATTCCTGATAATTTGAAAACCAAGAGCGGTCATTACAGACGTGGATATTTGCTCTGGAATCCAAATACCAATCAGTGGAAGAAGTTAGAGAATTTACAAGATGAGATGAAGAGGCTAACCTGAAGGAGGTTGGATTCATTTCAATCATATTAACTTTGTTGGATCCATTTCCTTTAGGGGCAGGTTTGGCCGGTTCCTTCTTCCGAAAGAAACAGTTGTGAGCCATGTGGTTGGTTCTACCACAGACAAAGCAGAACTTCTTATCAGACTTATGGCTGGAAGAATTGGGATTTGATTTGAAGGAGGATTTGTTAAAGATTTGTTGAAAGATTGTTGATTTTTCTTGAATTTCTTCCCTTTGGGTTTGAAATTCTTAGATTTAGGCTTATCATCTACCAAGTTTACTTTAGCTTTTGTTTCATTCTTGGTATTGGAATTTTGCCTATGCTGGTCTTCAATACGAATAGCCTTGAGGGCTTCAGTTAAGGTTAGATCTCCTTGCTTGTGTCGGAGATCTCCAGCAAATCTAGACCAGGAGAGAGGAAGTTTATCAATCAAACAGGAAACTTTATAATCGTCAGTAAAAGTGTTTCCTTTTGATTGGAGATGACGGAGAAAATCTAGGAATTCATGAATTTGTTCATTAATGAGTTTGTCATCAACCATCATGAACTTATTGAATGAGGAGGAGGTGAAACGCAGAATTTCGGCATCATCATAGCCATATTCTACTTCAAGAGCATTCCATAGATCTTTTGCACTTTTGAACTCATAATATATGTCATAAAGATTGTCCGCAAGTGCACTAAGGATCCTATGACAACAATGATAGTTGATTTCTTCTGGTTTCATAGAGCTAGAAAAGGAGCTAGCACTAGAACCAGAAGTGGAAAAGAGCAGGTTGAGCAGGATCAGGAGTCAAAGGTTGAGAACCACTAGTAGATGACTCAGAAGTGTCAATAGCAGATAAAAGACCTAAAGTAGTAAGCCAGTATTTCATCTGATTAGCCCACCGTTTATAATTAACACCGGTGAACTTCTCAGGTTTGACACTTTTTGAATGATCAGGAATTTCCATAAGTCCAATTCAAGTTTACTAGTCTAGGTAGATGTAATCTGATATAAAAAAGGATTTTGTCAATATTACTAGACCAGAAACTTAATTAAACCTGCTCTTAACCAAAAACTCTAAAAGTGAAAAGATTAAAGTTTTACTCGGGTAGTTTGGCCATGTAAGGATAGTACTAGAGGTTGATCAATGATCGATTAAGTACCTCGTTTCTTGCAGAGCGCTTTACGCAACCCTTAAACCTTTCCTTAGACACCAACTAATCCAAGAAAACTTGAACCGGTTCACTTAAAGATTTTTTTTTGTTTATGACAGATACTGAATATGAGCACAGAAGCAACAAAGAAATAATAATTTTTTTTATAACTAATTTAGATGCAACAAATTAAAACAATTAACTAATACAACAAGTAATTAAAATATATGAAATTCGGGTGAACAATAATCCTGATGAACAGTAATATTTTTTTTATTTTTTTATTTTTTTTACTAATTAACTTAACAGCAAGAATTATTAATTAATCTTCTAGATTGCTGTCAAAACAGGGATATAAAATATAAAAACAAATTTAAGAGTTAGAAAATTCAGGCCTGATCGAGAGCAGTCGTGATATCACTGCCCTAGAAGATTAAGGACCCGCCTATCGCCCTGACGCAATTTGTCCTCTCTCCCCTAGCGGTAAAAACCCCCGGAATCGGCCGACCTCTGCACTCGGGCGTGAGTCACAGAGCTTATGCTCAGACGAAAACGGTTGCCCAGAAAATAGATATAGATGGAAGATCAGAAGGAATGGATGATCTGGGATTTTCTGAGATTTTAGATTTGAAAGGAAAGATATTTTCAAAATAGACTTCATCTCTTGCTTCAATGATGGTATTATTAGATATGTCACTAATTTCAGATTTGATGACTAGAAATCTGTTAACATTGCTATCTAGTGCATATCCAATAAAAGCAGCATCTACAGTCTTAGAACCAATTTTCCTCTTCTTAGGTTCGGGAATAGCTACTTTAGCCAAGCAACCCCAAACCCGGAAGAAATTTAGATTATGAGATCTCCCCTTCCAATATTCATAAGGAGTTGTATCGGAATATTTCTGGGGAATCCTATTGAGAATGAAGCAAGCAGAAAGAAGAGCTTCACCCCAGAGATTTTCAGGTGCTCCTGAACTGAGTAACATACAGTTCACCATGTCCATTAGGGTTCTATTCTTTCGTTCAGCTACCCCGTTAGACTGTGGTGTATAGGGAGCAGTAACCTCATGAATAATACCGTGTTCTTGGCAATATTCAGTCATATGATTTGAGGTATACTCCCCCCCCACGATCAGATCTTAGAATCTTGATCTTCCTGTCAAGTTGGTTCTCAGATTCAGCTTTGAACACCTTAAACCTATCTAAGACTTCATCTTTAGTTTTGAGAAGATAGGTGTAATAATATCTGGAGTGATCGTCTATAAAAGTCACAAAATATCTCCTACCCCCTCGGGTGAGAACTCGGTTAGAGTCACACACATCAGTATGAATTAATTCGAGGGATTCAGAGTTTCTAGTTATAGACTTGAAGGGTTTTTTAGTGTGTTTCCCTTGAACACAGATTTCACATTTAGATGAGGGATCATAAAACTCCATACACTCACTTTTCTTCTCCACTCAAGCTTATCACTTACTTGATCATCGGAGGAACCAACAGAGATCCCAACTCTGACCCACTCACGTGTTTTTCATGTGCAGGACTGGATACTCTGCTCAAGAACTAACTGTCTAAAGAAGATTGAGGACCATAACACCCTACATAATCAACACCAACCCTCTATTAGATAACTGACATCAACACCTTGCAGTTTAAATTTTAAAACCTTTCAATTTTAAAGTTTTTGATAGATGAATTCATCAATATTTTAAGGGTAGTGATGTGCAATTCTTATTGTTGTAGGTATGACTTTGAGTACTAAAGTTGTAATACATCATGGAGAGAGTGTAATATATTTCCTAAGGTTAAAGTATGTTGGGGAAAATAAAAACTAGTCTATATTGATAAAGAAGAGTTGTCCTGGAGAGGATTATTAGATATTTAGGGTGCACTACAGAATTGAGGATATTTGTCAAAGACTCCCATAGGACATAATAATGTTAATAGAGGGCTTAGACTTATATTTGATAAAATAATCCCACCCCCTGTTGATGTATTTACTAAGCATGCTGTGAATTACATGGAATTATATGTTGAACACGAGAAGGAGAGGCTGGATAATATTGACTTTGATTCTGAGATGGTGGGACTCAAAATGCAACCCAAGAGGGTGCATGTGTTACTTAAGCTCCCATACAAGACACTCAAGTTGACTTACCTCATATGAAAGAGAAAGGAAAAAGAAAAAGTGAGGAAAATGTACGTGTTCCCACATTCTTTATGCCACAGTCACATGGTCCTCCTAGTCAATCTTCAGTGTCATATGCATCAGGTATAAGCACTTAAACTTAATTTCTTTTTGAACCTATATTTATTATGTTTGAGTTTAATCATATATTACTTTCAATTGAGGAAAATGTACATGGTCCTCCTTCAAAATCTTTAGCGCCACAATTACATGATCCTCCTACTCAATCATCAGTGTCACATGCATCAAGTATGTATTTCTTACAGTATGTAGAAACACATGTGTATGAACATATGTATATATTGTTATCATCTTTGTTGCCTTAATTGACATAGAGGATGCACATGCACAAATAGGTTATGGAGGTGCAAGTATAATAGATAGACACCACATGTATAAGAGCTTTATACAGAGCTAGCATTGCATACATGTATAAGAGTTTTATGTGGATTTTTTATACTGGACGAGTACAAATTCCAAGAAAGAAAATGACAATAAGAAAAAAGAAGACAAAAGTTATACCTTCAAGGTATATGAGAACATCGAACCAGCAAGCTAGGTTTTTACGAAATATTTTTTTTTCCTAGTTTGTTGCTTTACATAATTTTGATCAAAAGTTTCTTATCGTCACCAACATGCTACTATTAGAATAGATGCCCAACAACAATGAGAAGCTTTGTCACAGATGCCCAACAAAAACCTAGAATCTTTGTCGCAGATGCCCAAAAATGACCTAGAAACTTTGTCATAGGGCCAAGTGTAATTGCACAAGGAGGGCTTAGAGGAAGGGTTTTTTTGGAAAAAAAAGATAATGTATATGTCAGGTAATAGACTAATTCCAATATACTCATTACCACAAGCTCCACCCTCAAACGTTGCTCAAGCTTTACAAGCTATTAAAGTCCCAGTGCCACAAGCTGCTCTATTTTCTGCGTTCGGCCGGCCTCTGCACTCGGGCGTGAGTCACAGAGCTTATGCTCAGATGAAAACGGTTGCCCAGTAAAATGTAGCCGAAATTTCTTGGAGGTAAGAGAGTAGAGAAGAGAAGAGAGTTTAGAAAATGTTCCTCTTCGTTGGTGTGTATCTGAATGAGCTTCAAGCCTCCTTTTATAGGTGATGAAAGTTGTAACGGTTGCCCAGTAAAATGTAGCCGAAATTTCTTGGAGGTAAGAGAGTAGAGAAGAGAAGAGAGTTTAGAAAATGTTCCTCTTCGTTGGTGTGTATCTGAATGAGCTTCAAGCCTCCTTTTATAGGTGATGAAAGTTGTAACCCACGCTGAATCCAAGGGACCGTTACGCACGGTTATTGCTTCCGTTACCCGCATGCAGCCGTTACAAAATGTGTAAAACGTGCAAAAATGAAGGCTTGAGAAGCAAAAAGGTGTGCGTGTGTGGCTGCGGCGTGGCGTACGTGCGCGCGCGCGTGTGTGGTAGAAATGCAAGGCCCACAAAACCCAAAACACTATTCAAAGCCCAATAAGGAGAGAACCATTATATACCCTTCACTATTCATCTTATTTTCCAATGTGGGACTATTCACAAAGGCAAAATTGCCTTTTCATGACAAAGCTTCCAACATAATCTATGGAATTAAACACTAAACGAATAACGGTACCGATGAAAATACTACAAGCAAACAAACACCAAGATTTAACGTGGTTAGACAAATCATGCCTACGTCCACGGGGCAATCCAGAGAGAAATATTTCACTATGAATCAAGAGTACAATCCCTCCAAATTACACCTGAACTTGAGGATTAAATCACAAGAGAAAGATACAGTGCTACCTCTAGGGCATCAAAACCCTAAAACTCGTCTCACTAAAAATCTCCAACTCCCGTGAATAAACCAGCATCGTACCCTTGATGGCGTCGTCGTTCTGAAGATAACGGTTTTTGAATCACTGCAATCGAACAACCGAGCGATCTAGAATCTGAACTTTTCTCTCTCTCTCTCTTCTTCTCTCTCTTTTCTCTCTCCTCTCGGGTATTGTAGCAAAACCTGTTATCAGATTACTGTAGCCGATGTTGTTCACCCGTAAAAAACTATTCATCTAAATATTGATCTCATGGCTCTCTTATATAGAATTCTCCAAACCTATTCCTATTTCAAATTGATCCTCCAAATCCTCTTCTACATAGAATCCTAATTCATGTAGACTTCTTATAGATTGAATTCTAATTCATGTAGATCTCTTCATGTAGGCCTTATCTTGGGTTGGACCTACAACAATCTCCCCCTCTAACCCAACGAGGGGGTATGCCAATCTGTAACTCCTCAACGGAAGTTCATGCCAGCCAATCGCCGACATAACTCGGTCTTCTCTATGAAAACAGTCTTCGTTAAAAAATATGCTGGATTTTTCGTCTATGTAAATCTTTTGTAACTTCAGCTCCTCTTTCTTAATAGTTTCTCTAAGGCAATAAGATGTCACATCAATGTGTTTTGTCCTAGAATGAAATGTAGAATTCTTGCTCAAATCAAGAGCACTTTGACTATCAATGAAGATTTGATAATTGTCCTGCTGTAAGCCTAACTCCTGCAAAAAACTTCTCAACCAAATCATCTCTTTACCGGCTTCTGCAGCTGCAATATATTCCACCTCTGTTGTAGATAAAGCAACACACTTCTGTAACATGGACTGTTAAGATACCGCTCCCCCTGCAAAAGTGAATAACCAACCTGAGGTAGACTTCCTGTAATCGAGATCACCTGTCATATCTGTATCTGCAAAATCATGTAATACTGCCTTCGAACCTCCAAAACTCAAACAAAATCTGGAACTACCTTTTAAATATTTTAAGATCTACTTTACACCTTCCTAATGAACTTTTCCTAGATTAGAAAGAAACATGCTCACAACACCAACTGCATGAGCTATATCTGGCCGAGTACAAACCATGGCATACATCAAACTCCCTATAGCTAAAGAGTAAAGAATATTCTCCATCTCACTCTTTTTCTTATCTGTAGTCGGGCAAAATTTCTTGCTAAGCTTTAAATGACCTACAAGAGGAGTACTGACTGACTTGACATTTTTCATGTTGAATCTATCAAGTAACCGTTCAACATATTTCTCCTATGATAACCATAATTTCCTGGCTTTCCTATCATGAGCAATATCTATACCAAGAATCCGCCATGTCGAACCCAAATCCTTCATGTCAAAAGATGTAAATAACTCCTTCTTCGGCCCACCGATTATTTGACTATCCTGACCAACAATCAACATATCGTCTACATAAAGCAAAAGGATAATGAAACTAGAATATAAAATTATTCTAAAATATACACACGAATCTGCAACTGTCCTCTGGTAGCCATGACTCAACATAAAAGAATCAATTTTTTATACCACTGCTTGGGTGTGTGCTTCAAACCATAGAGCCTCTTCTTCAACCTGTAAACCATGTGCTCTTTTTCCTTCACTTCAGAACCCTCCGACTGCTCCATGTAGATCTCCTCCTCCAAATCACCATGAAGGAATGTGTTCTTCACATCAAGCTGCTCAATCTTAAGGTCTAAACTAGTTGCTAACCCCAAGATAACTCTAATGGACGTCATCTTCACAATCGGTGAAAAAAATTCATCAAAATTAATGCCATTTTTCTGACCAAAGTCTTTCACCACTAATCTAGCTTTGTATTTATGAATCTCTTTATAGCCATCATTCTTTAACTTGAACACCCACTTGTTCTTCAAAGCTTTTTTGTCCTTCGACAAATCTTCCAACTCATAAGTATCATTCTTCTCAATAGACTTCATCTCTTCCTTCATAGTCTGGAACTATTTGTTCTTGTCTTTATGAGTATGTGCAACCTGAAAACTTTCTAGATCTCCCTCTTCTGTCAGCTAAGAATAATCCGTAAGAGGATATCTTGTGGATGGTCAATGCTCTCTAGCTAATCTCCTAAGTTGTGGCTCTGCAAACTCCTGTTGCTGGTGATGCTGCCTAGCTTTGTCCTCTGATGCCGAATACCATGCTTGGAGCAATAATCTCTAAACTCAATGGAAGTGTACTCTCCTCCATTATCGGTGCATGAATACTTCAACTTCTTTCATGTCTGCCTCTCTACCATGGCATGAAATTGCTGAAAGACAGAAAACACTTTATCATTTGTCCTTAACAAGAAGACCCACATCTTTTGCGATGCATCATCAATAAATGTAACAAAATACTTATTACCACCTAAGGACTCCACCTCAATAGGACCACAAACATCAGAATAAATCAAATCCAAAACATTATCTTTTCTTTTAGAAGGCTTACTAAAAAAACTCTATGTTGTTTACCAAATAAGCAATAATCACAAGGAATGAGTGTTTGGGTGGAAAACTGATTTCATTGATGAGTCCATTACAGCTTCAAACACTTACAATAAACTCAAACAACAAATATAGCCTTTTTTTATAAGACTTTAAATCAAAAGTTACAATTTTCTCTCAAACTACACACAATAGAAGTTTATCGCCTATTGCTTGTGTGGGATCGTTGCCGGTGCCGGGGTTTATCCGTGGACCGCCTACGGATCAGATCCGGTGAGCAGAAGTTTGGATAATTAATGCTTTCGCTTCACGAAGGAAGTGATTGCAGTAGCGGCGATTTTGACTAAGCAAAATCACGGCTCTTCTCGGGATTTAAGACTAAGCTTAAATCCGGAGGAGGGTGGAATGAGTCTCAGATCTCTCGAACTCTTGCTTTGTTGAAGAACTCCACCAAGATCTGCTAACTCTCTGAAATTCGTGCTCCAATCTCCAATTTGACAGCACTTCGTCCTCTTGATTTCCAGATCCTTCAAAAATGAACACTAGGGCTCTTATTTATAGGCTTGGTTGGTGGTTTTCTTGGATCAAAACGAGGGATTCCCTCTATCTTCAGTTAGAAACTGTCTAACAACAATATCAGCCACCATTTGGTGGTTTGAACTTGGCCGAGCCACCATTTGGTGGTTTGACATTGGCCGAGCCACTATTTGGTGGTTTGACATTGGCCGAGCCACTATTTGGTGGTTTGACAATGGCCGAGCCACCATTTGATGGTTTGACATTTGCCGAGCCACCATTTGGTGGTTTGACATTGATCGGGCCACTTGGTGAATCTTCTCTTTTTGAATGCTGACGTTTATCGCCTCCTCTTCGTCTCGAGCCGTATACGGGAGCTTATAGGCATTTTTGGACGCCTACAGATACCCCCTCCAAAGTGTTTCAGCCTCATTCCTTTATAGAAGAGTCTGAAATACTTTGGATGTGATAGGCCTACACCTTCAGTCGGTATTAAAGGACCTATAACCAATTTTGGTTCTTGACTTCTTCACATTTCAGTCTGTTCAGTGTTTTATCGAACAGTTAAAATGCTTCCGGTGCTGCATTTATTGTCTGACCGTTGCCGAAGTCTCGAATCAGAACTTGGTGAGTTAATTTTGGCTCGTCTCGATGAGTTGACTTTTGGATTAACTATCTGCATCGCAACGCGTTGACCGACGTTGACCTAGGGCTACGCGTTGATCCGGCGTTGACCTTAGGGTTTCGAATCGATCGGCGTTGACTCTCATCGCAACGCGTTGACCGGCGTTGACCTACCCCTCCTTAGGCTTCGGGGTAAATTCCCCAGGCTTAGACCCTGGCGTTATGACGCCGGCTTCAACCAAGGTCTGAATGCTATTCTTGAGAGCAAAGCAATCCTTGGTGGGATGAACGACCCTCCTGTGGTATGCACAGTACTTTGGGTCCGTAGTGTTGTCAGCTTCCTCCTGATTTGTGATAGGTGGTAGCTTGATCTTGTTACCTTCAAGGAGGGATTCGAAGATGGCTGGAACGTCTTCGTCCTTGAAGGAATACTCTCTTTGGAGTCTCGGACCCGAAGTCTTTTGCTGCCTTCGGGATTGCTGTTGTGACGCTTGATTAGCACCACCAGTAGCTGCAGGTGTTTTGCCCTTACCACGAGAGGCGAAATTTGAGTCCAGCGGATTAACCGTCGGTTGGTTCCTCTCGGCCTTCTTCCTTCTAAGGAATCGCTCAGCCTGCTCCCCTCGGGCCTTCAGATCCTTCCAAGTGTCAGACGGTGCTGTTCCCATTGCTTCCAACACGTCCAACGCAAGGTTGTTGTGGCAAGTTTGGAGGATGAATTCCTCTGTGATCGGGTCCCGGCAATTCATCGCCTTGTTCCGGAATCTTTTGACGAAGGTATCGACTAACTCTCCGTCCTTCTGCTTCTCATCGAGCAACGATCCGATAGATATCTCGGTGTCGTCGTCGAAGAAGTTGGCCAGGAACTTGGTCTCCATGTCATCCCAGCTGTTCACGCTGCCTGGCTTGAGGCGGCGATACCAATCGAAGGCGGCACCGCGAAGTAAATCAAATGCTGGGTAGGTGAACCCATCCCATTAAACGGCGTGAAGTTAATTAGATTAAACTTCGCCGGATATGGGATTGATTCCCATTCTCTTGGGTATGGGCAAGGAATGCCTGTTTTCTTCGTCTCTTGAGCGGAAATTAGTGTGTTGATTTTGCTCTCGAGGTTCTTGATCTTCAGGTTTTCGCCGGTTTCTTCGCCAGCATTCTCATTACCACCCCCTGCGTTGACGGGAGGATCATTGGTGTTACGAGCATTTGTATCCTCATCTTCCACATTAATCGGGTTACGATGATTCTGCTCGCCTTGTTGGTTCGCCAATGCTTGGATCTGTTGGTCATGCATTTCTCTCATCTGCTGCATGGCCATCTCCATCTCAAATTTGAAACTTTCTTTCTGCTTAGCCAAAGCGTCTTCAAGCATCTTGGCCATCTGCTCCGCACTTATCATCAGGGCCTCGCGGGGTTGTCCCTCGCTGTCGAACGCGTGTTGATTGACACACACGTGTTGATTGACGCGCGCGTGTTGATTGACGCATGCGAGCTGATTGGCGCGCGCGAGCTGACTGTCAAGCGCGCAGGTCACTTGATTCGCCGTTTTGCTTCAGGCGCTTGTCGGCGTCAGATAATCCTCTTAGACTCGGATAACGATGTTCGTCGTCTTCTCTCTGTCTCAAGCTGTGTACGGACACCTATAGGTATTTTTAGACGTCTACAGATACCCCCTCCAAAGTATTCCAGACTCATTCTTTTATTGAGGAGTCTGGAATGCTTTGGATAAGATAGGCCATCTCCTCAATTTCGTAGAGTGACCTTGAACTATCTCAATTCTTAACTTCTTCAGTCTTCAATCTATTCATTGTTTTGTCGAATAGGTGAAGTTCTTCCGGCGCTGCGTTTATCGTCTGACCGTTGTCGAAATCTTGAACTGAGATTGGTGTGTAAGTTTCTGAACTTAGCTCGTGCCATTGAGTTGACTTTGAACTAATCCTCTCCGTCGGGAATTCATATCTGATTGTAACTGAAATCCTTGGAGTCATCTTTTGCCTTATTTTGGCGAAATTGCTGATGCGTTGACCGGCATCGATCTTTACTGTAACGCGTTGACCGGCGTTAACACAGTTTATACTCGTACGTTTGCTGGAGTCTACACAGTTTAAGCTCTTAAGGCATTGGAGCGTGAAGGTCCCGAATGTTGGGCTGCAGGACCAACTATTAAAGCTGATTCATCTGCACGTGTGGATCTTATCCTGAAGTTTGTTGGATGTTCAAGTCATGAGACCAACTAATAAAGCTGATACGTCAATGACTCATATTTATAGAATTTTTGCCAAATTCTCAGCCATCAACGGGTTTGATAAGCCTTTACCGACTACCGTTTGAATCGGGCTAGCATGCAGATTGTTTAAGTCCGTTTCGCATGTAACGTTGTGCTAAAAGAGTTAACTCTTTTAGTGCTACGATATTGAATACGTAGACTTCGTCTTTCTCCTATGAAAAGACTAAACAGCAACGTGTATCAGACGTAGGCTTTAAGGTTTTTGGCAAACCCTCAGCCTTCAACGGATTTGGCGTACCTTTACCGATTACCGTTTGAATCGGGCTTGCATGCGGATTGTTTAAGTCCGTTCCGCACGTGACGTTGTGCTAAAGGAATGAACTCCCTTAGACTTGATGCTACGATATTGAATACGTAGACTTCGCCATTGTTACGGGAATAGGCTACCCGGCAACGTGTATTAGACGCTGACCTATCCCTACTTAGGCTTCGGGATAAAAGTCCCCAGATTGGAATTCTGGTGTCTTCTTCAATCGGTGAAAGACTAAACCGGCAACGCGAGTTAGGCGTTGACTTATTCCTACTTAGGGTTCAGGATAAAATTCCCCGTGCGTGTGAAGCACGGATTTCGGCGTTATTAATAACGGCCTGCCACAATGTCGAATATGTGGGCTTTTGTCCTTTTCACAGCAAAAGACTAACCGGCAACGCGTGTTAGGCGTTGACTTATCCCTGCTTAGGATTCGGTATAAAATTCCCCGTGCGTGTGAGGCACGGATTATGGTGTTATTAATAACAACCTGCCACAATATTGAATCAAGTTGTGGATGGCACGACCCCCAGAGCTTCCAGGACATCGATGGAGAGGTTATTGTGGCATGTTTGCAGGATAAACTCCTCTGTAATAGGATCTCTGCAATTCATTGCTATGTTACGGAAGCGCTTGACAAAATTGTCAACTGACTCTCCGTCTTTTTGCTTCTCATCCAAAAGGGTTCCGATTGACACTTCGGTGTCATCATCGAAGAAATTACTGAGGAACAAACTTTCCATGTCATCCCAGCAATTGACGCTTCCTGGATTGAGCCGTCGGTACCAATCGAAGGCGAGCCCATGAAGGGTGCCAACGAATGACCGGACCATTAAAGCCTCGTTTCCAGAGATCATGCTCAAATAAGACTTGAAATAAATCAAGTGCTGAGTAGGCGAGCTCTTCCCTTCAAACGGTGTGAAGTTAATCAGATTGAACTTCGCCGGGTACGGTATTGAATCCCATTCCCTTGGATCGAGAATCGGAAAGATTCAAGTAACCCTAACTTTTATAGGATTGGTTGCTTGATCCAAGAAAAGAGTTCCTCATTTATTGAGGGGAAATTCCAATTTCGACCCAAACTTTTATAGGTTTGGCTAAAAAAGAAAAAGATGGAAGTCTTTCGTTTATCGAAAGGGATAACTCAATCCTAGTCCTAACTATCTGCAAGTTTGACTAAGTGAAGTTAGAAACAATCCTAACTTTTATAGGTTTGATTGCTCAATTTTTTGAAAGTGGACCTCTCGTTCATGGAAGAAATCGAGAGGGGACTTTGGTTGTGGCCCTAACTACTGGAAGGTTTGACCAGGTAGACAGTGAGAGTGGGAGTACCAATCACAGTGGGGGTTTAGTGTTTATCACTTTGTTTGTAATTATCGGGTTATCCCTAAGAAAATTACATATAGCATTCTTCTGGGAACTTCCCATTACATGAATCATCCACCCCCAGCTTCCTTCTTGGAACTGGGTCTGACTTTGTACTCCGTTACATGACCGGGTTATCCTTAAGAATATTAGATTCTTCAGGAACTTCCTGTCAACGGTAGGAAACAGTTTAGACTCATATACCTATTGGAGTATCAGGGAGCAGTTTAACCTCTTACACCGGTCGGAGGATTGAGAAGCAGTTTATACTCGTATACTCTTCGGAGTGTTTGATAAGCAGTTTATACTCATATACTCTTTGGAGTTTGAGAAGGAGCAGTTTATACTCTTATACTTGTCGGAGTTACTCATATACTCTTTGGAGTTTGAGAAGGAGCAGTTTATACTCTTATACTTGTCGGAGTCTTCATTCGACTTAATTGAGCGATATAACGCCGGCTTCAACCAAGGTTTGAATGCTATTCTTGAGAGCAAAGCAATCCTTGGTGGGATGGAGGATCCTCCTATGGTACGCACAGTATTTCGGATCCGCAATGTTATCAGCTTCCTCCTGATTTACGACAGGTGGCAGCTTGATCTTGTTATTTTCAAGGAGAGACTCGAAGATGGCTGGAACGTCTTCGTTCTTGAAGGAGTACTCTTTTTGGAGTCTCGGATCCAAAATCTTCTGCTGCCTTCGGGATTGCTGTTGCGACGTTTGATTAGTACCAACAGCAGCTGCAGGTGCCTTGCCTTTACCACGGGAGGCAAAGTTTGAGTTCGGAAGATTCGCCGTAGGTTGGCTCCTCTCGGCTTTCTTCCTTCGGAGGAAGCGTTCGGCCCGCTCTCCGCGCGTCTTCAACTCTTTCCAAGTGTTGGATGGTGCGACTCCCATAACTTCTAATATCTCAATAGATAGGTTGTTATGACATGTCTGGAGGATGAAGTCCTCCGTGACCGGATCTCGGCAGTTCATTGCTTTATTCCGAAAGCGCTTGACGAAGTCGTCGACTGTCTCGTCATCCTCTTGCTTCTCATCGAAGAGTGTCCTGATGGATACCTCATCGTCGTCATCAAAGAAACTACCAAGGAATGAGCTTTCCATATCGTCCCAGTTGTTAATACTTCCGGGCTTGAGACGGCGGTACCAATCGAAGGCCGGCCCACGAAGGGTGCCAATGAATGACCGAACCATCAAGGCTTCATTGCCGGAGATCATACCCAAGTGGGACTTGAAGTAGATCAGATGTTGAGTGGGTGAACCCTTCCCATCAAACGGCGTGAAGTTATGTGTCCCACTCTCTTGGATATGGACATGTAATGCCAGTCCTCTTTACCTCTCGATCAGACATTAGAGCGTTGATTTTACTCTCGAGATCTTTCATTTTCTCATCCTCGCTCGTATCGGGCTTTGGACGATTCTTAAGAGGAATAACGGGGCCACCCCCAGTGTTGTCGTCTTTAGTGGGGCCACACCCAGCGTTTTGGTCAACGGGAGGGTCATCAGCATTGCGACGTTGGTCATCAGCAATGAGACGTGCATCCACATCTGAATCGTTGCCTGCTTGATCAGTACGGTTGCGATGGCTAGATTCAACGAACTGATTGGATAGAGCCCAAATTTGTTGGTCATGCTCTTCCCTTATCCGTAGCATAGCCATTTCCATTTCAATCTTGAATGCCTCTTTCTGTTTGGTTAGAGCATCCTCAAGAATTTTGGCGATTTGCTTGGTATTGATCATGAACACTTCACGGGATTGTCCCGGACTGGATACCGTATTATCAGAAGCGATTACCGAGTTATCTGATACTTCATCATCCGAGGATAACCCTCTCTGCATTCTTTGGTAGTACCTGTGTCTAGTGGTCCCTGATCGCAATCGGGTTAGACGATGAGATATAAGCGGGTCAGAGCTAGAAGGTCGAATCGACTTTCCCTTATCAGCCATATTTATTGTGACTTCCGGGAGTTCGTCACCTTGAACAACCGATCTCTTTTTACAGAGACGCTTTGGTTTGGACTTAGTCATTCCATTGGAGATCCTCTCGGATACGGTGACCCTCTGCGGAGCGGTCTTGGGGCAACTGCACGCTGATAATACTGCCCTGATTAGTTCGGCGCACGGGTAGTGAGATTTGGTTTCTCGGGCATATCTCTTCCGAGACTCGTTCATACCCCCAGCCTGATAGTACAACTCATCGATCAGATGACCGGAGCAACCTATCGTGTGTTGACATGATTCCCCTGGTATAACGTTATCATTGCAGATGAATACGTTTCTTTCAGGGGATTTGCCGCTTTATTCTTAAGAGTCACGTGTTTAGAACTACGCTTTTGGGAGCGCAGGATCTCAACAGGCTCTTGGTTTTGGATAAACACCCCCAGGCGGGTAGAAATTGGAGTTTTCCCTTTATAAGAAGGCTTGAAATTGTTACGAGGGCGTGTGCGACCCCCAGCTCGACGAATCGCTCGGGGTTCAGTCACCGGACCCAAGCATTCTTCGATCAGAACTTTGCCTCGATCCTCGTGCAAAGGACCCAGGCGATCGACTATCCTCACCTTGAAATGGGACAAGTCCACACTGTCCTGGTGCTCCGTCGGAGGTGCGGAACTCACAGGGATCGACAAAACAGGTGTAGAACACCTTCTGCCTTGACTCTGGCGCGGGTCAGATTTAAGTGACCGACGGGTTGGAGGGTCGGATTCAAGTGACCCGCAAAGTGGAGGGTCAGATTTGGGTGACCCGTAAAGTAGAGGGTCGGATTTGGGTGACCCGCAAAGTGAAGGGTCGGACCCAAGTGACCCGCGATTTGGAGGGTCGGATTTGGGCGACCTGCAGATTGGCGGGTCAGATTTTGATGACCTGCAGATTGGCGGGTCGGATTTTGGTGACCTGCAGATTGGAGGGTCGGACCCAAGTGACCCGCGATTTAGAGGGTCGGATTTGGGCGACCTGCAGATTGGCGGGTCGGATTTGGGTGACCTGCAGATTGGCGGGTCGGATTTCGTCCACCCTAGGGTTTTGAATCGTCGAACGTTGAATGGTGTGGATCTTGAATCCTCGAACGTTGACTTGTGTCGCAACGCGTTGACTGGCGTTGACCTAGGGTTACGCGTTGACCGGCGTACGCCCTAGGGTTTCGAATCCGCGCGGGTTGACTTTTGTCGCAACGCGCTGTCCGGCGTTGACCTAAGGTTACGCGTTGACCGGTGTCCACCTTAGGGTTTTGAACCGCATAGGTTGGCTTCTGTCGTCACGTGTTGGCTTTTGTCGTCACGTGTTGACTTTTCGTCGTCACGTGTTGACTTTTGTCGCAACGCGCTGTCCGGCGTTGACCTAAGGTTACGCGTTGACCGGCGTCCACCCTAGGGTTTCGAATCGTCGAACGTTGACTTTTGTTGCAACGCGTTGCTTGGCGTTGACCTAGGGCTACGCGTTGACCGGCGTCCACCCTAGGGTTTCGGATTGTCGAACGTTGACTTTCGTTTGCAACGCGTTGCTTGGCGTTGACCTAGGGCTACGCGTTGACCGGCGTCCACCCTAGGGTTTCGAATCGTCGAACGTTGACTTTTGTTGCAACGCGTTGCTTGGCGTTGACCTAGGGTTACGCGTTGACCGGCGTTGACCCTAGGGTTTACGGATCGCCATTAACACAGTTTATACTCGTACGTTTGCTGGAGTATACACAGTTTAAGCTCTTAAGGTATTGGAGCATCGCGGTCCCGAATGTTGGGGTTGCAGGACCAACTGTTAAAGTTGATTCATCTGCATGTGTGGATTTTGTCCTGAATTTGTTGGGTGCTCAAGTCACGAGACCAACTAGTGGAGTTGATGCGTCAATGACTCGCAGTTATAGAATTTTTGGCAAATCCTCAGCCATCAACGGATTTGACAAGCCTTTACCGACTACCGTTTGAGTCGGGCTAGCATGCGGATTGTTTAATTCCGCTCCTATGTGACGTTTAAGCTAAAAGAGTTAACCCTTTTAGTGCTACGATATTGAATACGTAGACTTCGTCTTTCTCACGGGAATAGACTACCCGGCGACGCGTGTTAGGCGTTGACTTTAGGATTTTTGGCTAATCCCCAGCCTTCAACGGATTTGATTAGCCTTTACCGACTACCGTTTGAGTCGGGCTAGCATGCGGATTGTTTAAGTCCGCTCCTATGTGACGTTTAAGCTAAAAGAGTTAACCCTTTTAGTGCTACGATATTGAATACGTAGACTTCGTCTTTCTCACGGGAATAGACTACCCGGCAACGCGTGTTAGGCGTTGACTTTAGGATTTTTGGCTAATCCCCAGCCTTCAACGGATTTGATTAGCCTTTACCGACTACCGTTTGAGTCGGGCTAGCATGCGGATTGTTTAATTCCGCTCCTATGTGACGTTTAAGCTAAAAGAGTTAACCCTTTTAGTGCTACGATATTGAATACGTAGACTTCGTCTTTCTCACGGGAATAGACTACCCGGCGACGCGTGTTAGGCGTTGACTTTAGGATTTTTGGCTAATCCCCAGCCTTCAACGGATTTGATTAGCCTTTACCGACTACCGTTTGAGTCGGGCTAGCATGCGGATTGTTTTAAGTCCGCTCCTATGTGATGTTTAAGCTAAAAGAGTTAACCCTTTTAGTGCTACGATATTGAATACGTAGGCTTCGTCTTTCTCACGGGAATAGACTACCCGGCGACGCGTGTTAGGCGTTGACTTTAGGATTTTTGGCTAATCCCCAGCCTTCAACGGATTTGATTAGCCTTTACCGACTACCGTTTGAGTCGGGCTAGTGTGCGGATTATTTTGAATCCGTTCCGCACATAACGTTGCGCTAAGAGAATTAATTCACTTAGACTTGGTGCTATGACTTTGAATACATAGGCTTTGTCTTTCTCATGGGAGTAGACTAAACGGCAACGCGTGTTAGGCGTTGACTTACCCCTTCTTAGGCTTCGAGGTAAATTCCCCAGGCTTAGACCCTGGTGTCTTTTTCAATTGGTGAAAGACTAAACCGGCTACGTGTGTTAGACGTAGACTTAAGATTTTTGGCAAACCCCCAGCCTTCAACGGATTTGATGTGCCTTTACCGATTACCGTTTGAATCGGGCTAGCATGTGAATTATTAAAATCCGTTTCACATGTAACGTTGCGCTAAGAGAATTAATTCACTTAGACTTGGTGCTATGACTTTGAATACATAGGCTTCACCATTTCTTACGGGAACATGGCACCCGGCAACGCTTGTTAGACGCTGACTCATCCCTACTTAGGATTCGGGATAAAAGTCCCCAGACTTATACTCTGGTATCTTTTTCACTCGGTGAAAGACTAAACCGGCAACGCGTGTTAGGCGTAGGCTTATCTCTATTTAGGAGTTGAGATAACATTCCCCGGGCATAAAGTGCGCGGATTTGAGAATTACGTCTTTCCTCAGGGTAAAGACAAACCCGAAAACGAAAGAGGAAGAATTTTATATTCTATCTTTCAACACTGAAGAGGAGGAATTTTATATTCTGTCTTCAGTTGGAAAGGAAACTCGAGGTGGGATCTCCACCCCCAGAATCCGGAAGGATGAAACTAAGAGTGGGATCTCCACTCCGAGAATCGGAAAGATTCAAACGACCCTAACTTTTATAGGATTGGTTGTTTGATCTAAGAAAAGAGTTCCTCATTTATGGAGGGAAAATTCCAATTTCGACCCTAACTTTTATAGGTTTGGCTGAAAAGGAAAAGATGGAAGTCTTTCGTTTATCGAAAGAGATGACTCGATCTTAGTCCTAACTATCTGCAGGTTTGACTAAGTGAGGTCGGAGACAATCCTAACTTTTGTAGGTTTGATTGCTCGAATTGAAAATGAACCTCTCGTTCATGGAAGGAATCGAGAGGAGAATTTGGCTTTGGCCCTAACTTTTATAGGTTTGACCTGAAAGCAAAGAGAGTGGAATACAGGTAGCAGTAGAAATACTGGTTTGTACTAAACATTCGATGGGGGATTTTGATGTTAAGTGATTAGGCCTTAACACGTCAAGTTTTGGGAAATGCCATGAGTTGGCGGATAAAAATTTAGTGGACCCACTGTCAATTGATTTGATCAGTGGGGGATTTTGTGAGGAAAAGTTGATCTGTCAAGATGATCGAATCTCATTCATCAATAATAAAAACACGCTTTAACTTTGAAAACATTCAGAGTCCAAGTGTGAATTTTTTATTTATTATAGCAACTGGGTTATCCCTAAGAATACCACATGTAATATTCTTCTGGGAACTTCCCGATACATTGATTATCCTGAATATACTAAGGATAGTATTTCTTCAGGAACTTGCCGTTGATTGGCATCATAAGTCGATCGCCTTCTTTGGTAACAAGGCGATACACGCCACTCGAATAGACTGTCTCTACTACGAACGGCCCTTCCCATTTGGGTTCAAATTTGCCTTTCTTCTTGGAGTTAAGGATCATGGGCCGCCTCTCAGCTAAAACCAAATCCCCTTCTTTGAAACTCCGTTGTCGAACCTTTTTGTCGAAAGCTCGCGAGATTCTGGCCTGGTAGAATTCGATATGCTGTTGAGCTTCTAAACGCTTCTCATCCAGCCTTTCAAGTTCTTCAAGGCGCTTCTGATGTTGCTCTTCGGTCGTCATTTGAGTCGCGAGGGCGATTCGAAGTGACGGGATTTGAATCTCCAATGGAAGAACGGCTTCACATCCGTATACCAGTGAATATGGGGTCGCTCCCGTCGGTGTGCGCACCGTGGTCCGATAGGCCCATAGAGCTGCGCCAAGCTTATCATCCCAGTCGCGTTTATTAGTCTTCACGAGTTTTGATAAAAGTTTGATGATAGTCTTGTTGAAGGCTTCAGCCAATCCGTTTGCTGCGGGATTGTACGCCGTTGATGAGAGGTCCTGAATTCTGAACTTCTCCCAAAACCTAATGTAGGCATTGCTGACGAATTGAGGACCATTATCGTGTATAATCCGTCTTGGGACACCATATCGGTAAATAATGTGGTGTTTGATGAATGCAATCACGTTGCTTGTCTTAACTTCCCTGAGTGGGATAGCTTCAGCCCATTTGGAGAAGTAATCAGTGATTGCGAGAATAAATCGATCACCTTTAACGGACGGGGGATTTATGGGACCAACGATATCCATTCCCCAAGTCTCAAAAGGCCATGACGTAGCCGAAGGATGCAAATGCTCCGGGGGTTGGTGCATATAATTCGCGTGCACTTGACATGCGTGACACTCTCGGGCATATGCGACTGCATCTTTGATCATGGTGGGCCAATAATATCCCATTCTTCTGATGCGGTCATAAAGCTTAGGACCGGGTTGGTGTGCGCCACACTCTCCTTCGTGCGCCTCCTTCAGGACTTCTTCTGCTTCTTTAATTGATAAGCACCGCAGTAGTAAATCATCATACCCCCTGCGATATAACGTTCGACTCTCCGTGTTGTAGTAGAACCTCGGTGCTCTTCGTCTGATTGAGTCCCTTTCTTTCACATCTTCCGGTAAGATTCCATGGAGGACGTAATCTATGATAGGAAAACGCCAATCTCGGGGTTCGAATTCAACTTGAGTTGAGTATACCTCTTTAATATCCTCTTCCTTGTCATCTTCATCGTAGATTGGTACGAAGAGCTGGTGAGTTCTCACCGTAACGAACTGTTCCGTTTCTGGAGGCTGCGCCAGGGATACAGCTAACGCCGCTAACGCATCTGCATAGGTATTCTGCAACCGTGGAATATGTTCGATAAAGAATCCTTCAAATGATTCTGCCATCTCCACTGCCATCTTATGGTATGGTATTAAATCCTGACTTCGGACCTCGTACTCTCCCTGAACTTGTTTAACTATCAGTTGAGAATCACCGAAGGCTTCGAGATACTCAACCCCCAGTTCTTTGGCGAAACTGAGTCCTATGAGTAATGCGTTATATTCGGCTACGTTATTTGAGCACGGTTCGGTCAACGAGTAAGCTCGAGGCATCACGTGTTTTCCCGGGGAAACTAAGACCACTCCAACTCCGGAAGAAATCTTAGAACTTCCAGGAGCACTTGCTACATTAGTTGCTCGTGAAGCGCCATCGAAGTATAAACGCCATACTTGCTGGTGCGAAGTTGCGTTGACTTCGTGGGTTTCATCGGGTAAGTCATCATATATCTCGGCGGTATCCGTAGTTGGATTAGCTGCCAGGAGATCACAGATGGCTTGTCCTTTCACCGACTTCTGTTGTTTAAAATGTAAGTCGTATTGGGACAAGAGTAAGGCCCATTTTGCTAATCGCCAATTCATGAAAGCTGGTTGAGTCATGAATACTCGGACTGGGTTAACTTTAGAGATAACATAAATGGTCTGTCCAACCAGATAATGCCGCATCTTCTGAATAGCGAACACTAAAGCGAGGCATTCTCTCTCAATCATAGGATATCGAGATTCAGCGCCTACCATAGTTCGGCTTAAATAATATACCGCCTGCTCGTGACCGTTATCATCATCTTGTGCAAGTAATGCACTTAATGAGTGGCTCGTCGCCTTGACATAAATCAAGAACGGTTTGCCTGATTTCGGTGCGACGAGTACGGGAGGTTTTGAGAGATATTCTTTAATACTTTCGAATGCCTTTTGACAAGCGTCGTCCCATACGAATGACACGCCCTTCTTCGTGAGCTTGGAGAATGGTTGGCATTTTCCTGAGAGGTTCGAGATGAACCTACGGATATAAGCTAACCGTCCTTGCAATCCTCTGAGCTCCTTGAGGTTTCTCGGAGGTTGAAATTCATTAATTTCCTTTACTTTATCAGGGTCGATGTGAATACCTTTGGTGGTGACGACGAATCCAAGAAACTTGCCACTGGACATTCCGAGGAATGACTTGGTAGGATTCATCTTTAATTGATGAGTCCGCATTAGATCGAACATAGTCTTTAAATCTTTGATGTGATCATTCTTGTCACGACTTTTTACGACTAGATCGTCCACGTAACATTCGACAGTCTTTCGGAGATGCTCTTGAAAAATCTTTGACATGGCTCTCTGATATGTGGCTCCTGCATTCTTCAAACCGAAGGGCATAACTGTGTAGCAAAAAACACCAAGGGGTGTTCTAAACGCGGTATGCTTTTCATCATCTGGATGCATCTTTATCTGATTATAACCAGAGAACCCGTCCATAAAAGACATTCTCTCGAATCCGCACGTATTGTCAATAATAACATCCGTGATGGGAAGAGGGAAATCGTCTTTGGGACACGCAGTGTTCAGGTCTCTAAAATCGATACAAATTCTGATTTTCCCATTCTTCTTAAGGACTGGGACGATATTGGCAAGCCATTCGGGATGTTGCTCTTCCCTGACGAAACCCACAAGTGTCGCTCCGCATGGATCTTGTACCTGCTTTTTCGTCATGCAAAATGATTGAAGTGGCATATACAATTCAGGGTTATCATACAATTCTTTAGTAATATTATCCAGACACATAGAGTACTCTAAATCATCGTTTATTGATAGTTCTTCGGCAAGTTGCCAATTACAACTACTTTCCGATGATTTATCATCGTCAAGATTGATTACAATGGGTACAATGTCATTAAGTACAAAACCACCATCATAATCAAACCCAGCCTCGGTGTCAGCTTCATCCCCGCTGTTCGTTCCTTGGGCCGATGGTTCAGTATCGGATTCGGCACCGTATAGAAGGGAATCGGTGAAATAGTTCTCCAATCCCTTAAACGGTTGCTTATCCGCGACCACCGTCTTGACTTCATTATTTGTGTCCACATACTTGAGGCACTGATGAAGAGTTGACGGGACTATCAGATTACCGTGGATCCAAGGTCGACCCAACAGTAAGTTATAGGATGTTTCCGCGTCAATCACGTAACAAGTGACTTCCGACTTTAAATCCCCGATCTGGCACTTTATTCGAATCTTTCCCAAGGGTCTGGACCCACTGGTGTTGAATCCGTAGATCGTAGTGCCCGTGGATGCTAGTTTACTTGCCGGTATTCCGAGATTATGCATCAATCGGAATGGCATGATACTGACAGCGGAACCCGGATCGACTTGGATCTGGTTGACAACGCTGGAGCCAATGTGGCCGGTGAAATACAAAGGCCGATCATGCTTGGAATTTTTCATATGCATGTCTTCTTTGGTGAAAGAAATGCAGGGAAAATGATGTGCCGCTAGATTACAATGTTGAACTGACGGCTCCGCTTCTCCAGAAGACGGCTTGATTCGAGTCAAGAAAGCTTCAGAGTCATTCAAGGCTTCCTGCAATGCTTTCCTTGTGTCTTTTGATAGAAATTCGTACAGGGTTATCCTAGCTGGTATATTAGCTAACTGCGCCATGATGTCAAAATGGGGCGGAGAACTTGCCTTTCCCGGTTTGTCTCTCCCAATCGGATGATTGAATCGAGACTGCCTCGGGTTTTGGACTTCTTGGTGTAGAGGCTCTTTTCCTTTCTCCTTTTGCTGGACTTTCTCCGTAGCTACAGGTGTTGGGGGAGTTGAGACAATTCCCAGTTCTGCTAATGTCTTGGAGGGAACGGCTTTGGTTATCCCCAGCTGCTCAGAAGCATCCGGATATTTGTAGTGATATTCATTCCCGCTCCGGGTTACAAAGGCCTCCTGTTCATCTTCAGAAAGCGGGAAGGCTGGAATTTCATCGTCGTCTCCTCCTGGAATAGCAAAAGCTCCATAACAAGACTTACATTTTCCTTTTGACCTTTTCTTGGAAGAGGTTCCAGTCTATTGTTCATCTCCAATCAAATCTGGATGAACCCAAAGAATCTCACCATTCGGGGCTGTGTGTGGTACAAGTCTTTTCTGGCGCTGTTTATGAGGATCATCGTTCACGGTCTTCACTGTTGCATTTATTACCGGCTCATGCTGGAACCAGTTCAAGGGAACAGAACCGAAGCTAATCGATACTGCATTATTAACCCTTTTGGCGTCTTCCTGATCTTGGATTGGCGGCAACTTAATCTTATTGTTTTCTATAAGGTATTTAAAAATACCGGGAACTTCATCTTCCTTGAATGAGTAAACCTTCGGGAATTTCGGTTCCGAAGTCTTCTGTTTCTGAGGCTGTTGTTGCCACCGTGACTGCTGCTGTTGTGGTTGCGATTGCACTTCGAATGTTTGGTTCGCGTCCACCGCATTCGCTTGTGCTTTTCCTTTGCCCTTAGGGACAAAGTTTTGTTGTGGAGCATTATTCGCCGTTTGACCTCTTTCTGCCTTCTTCCTCTTAAGGAATCGCTCGGCTCGTTCTCCTCGCACTTTTAAGTCTTTCCAGGTCTTCGGTGGTGCCATTCCCATAGCTTCGAGGATGTCCAATGAAAGATTATTGTGACAAGTCTCGAGAATGAAGTCTTCACTGACCGAATCCCTGCAGTTCATTGCTTTGTTCCGGAATCTTTTCACGAAGTTTTCGACCGTCTCACCATTTTTCTGTTTCTCGTCAAATAGTGTGCCGATTGAAATCTCGGTGTCGTCGTCGAAGAAGTTTGTCAGAAACATGTCCTCCATGTCATCCCAACTGCTGATACTCCCCGGCTTGAGGCGGCGATACCAATCGAAGGCTGCTCCGCGAAGAGTGCCAACAGTCTTCGCTGACCGGATCCCTGCAGTTCATTGCTTTGTTTCGGAATCTCTTCACGAAGTTTTCGACCGTCTCACTATTTTTCTGTTTCTCGTCAAATAGTGTGCCGATTGAAATCTCGGTGTCGTCGTCGAAGAAGTTTGTCAGAAACATGTCCTCCATGTTATCCCAACTGCTGATACTCCCCGGCTTGAGGTGGCGATACCAATCGAAGGCTGCTCCGCGAAGAGTGCCAACGAATGACCGCACCATTAAGGGTTCATTCCCGGAGATTATTCCTAAATGGGACTTAAAATATATCAAATGTTGGGTTGGGGAGCCCTTCCCATCAAACGGCGTAAAATTGATCAAGTTGAATTTCGCCGGGTATGGAATTGATTCTCATTCCCTTGGATATGGACATGGTATCCCAGACCTTTTCACTTCTTGGGCACTCATCAATGCATTAATCTTGCTTTCCAAGTCCCTCATTTTCTTATCCTCCCTCGTATCCGTTTTCGAGTGATTTCGGGGAGAAGTAACGTGATCCTCCTTTGTGTTGTTATCGTCCGAAGGGCCACCCCTATTATTGTTGTTGACGGGAGGGGTATTCATGTTGACATTATCCTCCTCCCGCTCGTTATCATCTTGATTCGGATTGTTGCGACGACTAGACTCCCCTTGGTGAGTTGTTAGTGCCGCGATTTGCTGGTCATGCATTTCTCTCATCTGTTGCATGGCCATCTCCATCTCGAACTTGAAATTTTCCTTCTGCTTAGTCAGAGCGTCCTCGAGCAACTTAGCCACCTGTTCGGCGCTAATCATGAGTGACTCGTAGGGCTGTCCTAAGTGTCGCGTTGACTTTCCTCTTCCGGTCATGTTAACAGATACTTTTGGAAATTCATCATCTTGGAGAACAACTCTCTTCTTTCGGAAACGTCTTGGTCTGGATTCAGACGTTTTGGTGGAGATTCTTTCAAATACTAAAATTCTCTCCGGGGTGGTCTTGGAACAGCAACATTCTGACAGCACTGCCTTGATGATTTTAGCACATGGACAGTGAGAATCTGTATTCCGGGCACTCATTTTCCTGGATTTGTTCGCACCCCCAGCTTGATAGTACAACTCGTCAGTTGATGACTGGAGCAACCTATCGTGTGTTGGCACGACTTCCCAGGTATAACGTCTTCGTCTGAGGAGTACGTTTTCTTCTGGGGATACAACGTTTCGTTAGCATTTTCAGGAGTCGCATGTCTGAGGCGACGTTTTTGTGAATGTCGGTCCTCAACAGGCTCCTGGATTTCAACACGCAATCCAATGCGGTCATTTGCGGGACTTTTCCCGTTATACTTTCTCCTCCACTGTTTAGGATGACGACCTCCAGCCTGACAATGTGCTCGAGATTCATTCAATCGGCCTAAGTGCTCTTTGACCAGAGCTTCGCCTCGATCATTGGGTGAAGAGCCAAGGCGATCTTTCACTGTTATTTTAAAGCGGGACAAATCCACACTGTCGTGGATCTCCACCGGAGATGTGGAACTTGTCGGTACAGTAATAGAGGCCGTCGGAAACTTGGACGGGACTGTAGGGAGTAAATCAGGTACGGAACGGACCGAACCAGTCCGAGTTTTGCTCAAACCACCTGAATTTGGCCGAGCCACCATTTGGTGGTTTGAACTTGGCCGAGCCACCATTTGGTGGTTTGAACTTGGCCGAGCCACCATTTGGTGGTTTGAACTTGGCCGAGCCACCATTTGGTGGTTTGAACTTGGCCGAGCCACCATTTGGTGGTTTGACTTCGGCCGAGCCACCATTTGGTGGTTTGAACTTGGCCGAGCCACTATTTGGTGGTTTGACTTCGGCCGAGCCACCATTTGGTGGTTTGAATTTTTCGATGCCCTCGGGCACCGTTTGAGTTGTCCTTGATGTCGATTTGGACTTTGGCCTCCAGACTCGGCGTGATCTTGGTGGCTTCTTGATCACTTCTTCTTGTTCCAACTTCTGCGCTTCTTGCATCAAATTTCGCGCATGCGCGAGTAACGCGCGGCGTTTCTGGATCCTTTCTTCAAGGGTTGAGCGCGTCCTTTTGACGCGGATCCATTCATTCGTGGTTGAATTGGAGGAGTTAGCCACACGTTGTTGCGACGTTTGGCGCCTCCTGAACTTCAGATCCGCTTCATAGCGGATCCCATCAACCGGTTCTAAGGCCTTGGCCATCTGGCGTGCCAGGTGTTGTCGCCGTCTCTGTCGTGCCCTCTTTGATAGAACGGGCACATCATCAGTAGTCAACTCCTCGCACAAGGGGTTCAGATCTGCGGCATCGGCCTCGTCGGGTGTCGGCAAGGCGTTGCAAGCCACGATTAAAGCAGTGGCGGGGAGATCTTCTTAGGTCTTCAAATCCGAAGACCAGCGAACCTTCCTGGACTTGCGAGGAGAGGTAGATCTGGAGGGGGAGGATAAGTACTCCTCATACTTCTGCTGGTCGAACTCAAACTCGACCTCTTCTTCAACCGGGATGAGAATTCGAGGTTGCGACACATCAGCCTTCGCAGAAAGGCTGTCGGCTCCCACTGTGGTCGCCAGCGTGTTTGGGTGGAAAACTGATTTCATTGATGAGTCCATTACAGCTTCAAACACTTACAATAAACTCAAACAACAAATATAGCCTTTTTTATAAGACTTTAAATCAAAAGTTATAATTTTCTCTCAAACTACACACAATAGAAGTTTATCGCCTATTGCTTGTGTGGGATCGTTGCCGGTGTCGGGGTTTATCCGTGGACCGCCTACGGATCAGACCCGGTGAGCAGAAGTTTGGATAATTAATGCTTTCGCTTCACGAAGGAAGTGATTGCAGTAGCGGCGATTGGTTCTCTCTGTTCAAACCTATCGCCGTACTGCATGTTTAGGTGATGAACCCAAGGATCTTCCCAAGTCGACATCTGATCGTCTTCCTCTTCCAAGAAGTGGTCGGGTATCGGAGATTTTCTCCCTTTACCGTAGACGACTTCCTTTCCACCCCCTGTCCCTGCGGGGATGACAAGCGTCGTTCCGCATGGATCTTGGTGATTGCAGTAGCGACGATTTTGACTAAGCAAAATCACGGCTCTTCTCGGGATTTAAGACTAAGCTTAAATCCGGAGGAGGGTGGAATGAGTCTCAGATCTCTCGAACTCTTGCTTTGTTGAAGAACTCCGCCAAGATCTGATAACTCTCTGAAATTCGTGCTCCAATCTCCAATTTGACAGCACTTCGTCCTCTTGAATTCCAGATCCTTCAAAAATGAACACTAGGGCTCTTATTTATAGGCTTGGTTGGTGGTTTTCTTGGATTAAAACGAGGGATTCCCTCTATCTTCAGTTAGCAACTGTCTTACAACAATATCAGAGCAGTTGGAACCTCAAATCCCGAAAGAATCCATAAAAGAACCAAAAAAACTAATTCTGGCCGATTCACCGAAGTGGCTCGGCCTTGGCCGAGCCACCAAATGGTGGTTTGAACTTGGCCGAGCCACCATTTGGTGGTTTGACATTGGCCGAGCCACCATTTGGTGGTTTGAACTTGGCCGAGCCACCATTTGGTGGTTTGAACTTGGCCGAGCCACCATTTGGTGGTTTGAACTTGGCCGAGCCACCATTTGGTGGTTTGAACTTGGCCGAGCCACCAAATGGTGGTTTGAACTTGGCCGAGCCACCATTTGGTGGTTTGAACTTGGCCGAGCCACCATTAGGTGGTTTGAACTTGGCCGAGCCACCAAATGGTGGTTTGACATTGACCGGGCCACTTGGTGAATCTTCTCATTTTGGAATGATGACGTTTATCGCCTCCTCTTCATCTCGAGCTGTATACGGGAGCTTATAGGCAGTTTTAGACGTCTACAATGAGTGACGAACCTTTGGCAAAGAAAATGAGAGACTTCTTTGCCAATATCTGCAACCCCTTCTCACTTATATGCTCGAGCCTCCTATGCCACAAACTTAGAGTGTCACCATCTTGAGCCACGCTCAAAAAATCATATGAAGCCTTTGCTTGAGTCTTGTATAAATTACAACATACACTTCCTCTAGTCACCACAAGAGAGCCTTTGGTGATTTTATATTTTTCTCCACCTAATTGAATTTCATATCCTATTCGATCCAAAGCAAGACCCATAATTAAGTTGAGCCGCAAATTGAGAACATGCTGCACATTCTTAAAGATCAATGTGCATCCAGTATCTGTCTGTAAGTGTATATCACCAAGTCCCACAATCTTCAAGTAGCTGGTATTTCCCATCTTCACATTGCCAAAGTCACCTACTTTATACGTCATGAAAAGGTCTCGATTGGAGGTAGCATGACATGTAATTCATGTATCCACTATCCATTCGGAATTCTGACTTGCAACATGCATACAGTCTTCTTCCCTATAAATAAGAATAATATTAGTCTCAGACAAAGTAGCTGTAGTGTCACTATCAGCTTTCTTCTTCTCATCTTTCTTTTCATCTTTGTTCACAGTTTGCTCTTTCTTCAATGCCCAACAATTCTTCTTGATATGACCTGACTTCCCACAATAAAAACAACCTCTTCCTTTAGACTTTGATCTACCCTTCGATGTTCTACAACCTCTGGACTGGTCTCTGTACCTGGTCCTGCCCCTATTCTCTGTGACAAGTGCATGTGAGTTATCTGTGTTGGTAGACTTCCTCCGAGTCTCTTTATTGAATAAACTACTAGTAACCATACTCATCAATAACACACCATCTGGAGTTGTGTTGCTAACTGTCACAACCAGTGTCTCCCAACTGTTTGGCAAAGAACCAAATAGCAATAAATCCTATAGCTCATCATCAATAGTCATCTTCATGGTAGCTAACTGATTAATCAAACTCATAAACTCATTCAAGTGCCCTAATATGTTGCTTCCTTCTTTGAATTTCAAGTTCACTAATCGCCTCATAATAAATGCTTTGTTTCCCGTGGTCTTCTGCTCGTAGAGATCCTCAAGCTTCTTCCAAAGAGACTTCGGATTAGTCTCACCCGATACATGATGAAACACACTAACGTTGATCTACATCCGAATATAACTGATCGCCTTCCTGTATTGTTTCTCTCATTCTTTATCAGTTATCTTTTCAGGCTTGGCTTCATCTCCCTCAATAAGATCATGTAAATCTGTACAATACAGAATATCTTCTATCTTAGACTTCCAACTTGAAAATTGGAACCATCCAATTTTATTATTGTGTCAAAACTCTCTATCTTTTCCATCCCAAAACACGTCACGAACCAGGGCTCTGATACCACTTGTTGAGAATTTTATGAAAATTAATCTGTGGAATTAAACACTAAACGGATAAGGGCATCGAAAATACCATAAGCAAACAAACACCAAGATTTAACATGGTTCGACAAATCGAACCTACGTCCACAGGGCACTCCAGAGAGAAATACTTTACTATAATTCAAGAGTACAATCCCACCAAGTTACACCTGAACTTGATGATTAAATCACAAGAGAAAGATACAGTGTTACCTCTAAGGCACTAAAACCCTAAAACCCGTCTCACCAAAAATCTCTAACTCCCATGAAGAAACCAGCACCATACCTGACGGCGTCGTCGTTCTGAAGACAACGATTTTTTAATCACTGCAATCGAACAACCAAGCTATCCAGAATCTAAACTTCTCTCTCTCTCTCTCTCACTTCTCTTTCTTTTCTCTCTCCTCTCGAGAACTGTAGCAAAACATGTTATCGGGTTACTGTAGCCGACACCGTTCACCAAAAAAAACTATTCATCTAAATATTGATCTCAGGGCTCTCTTATATTGAATTCTCCAAACCTATTCCTATTTCAAATAGATCCTCCAAATCCTCTTCTACATAGAATCCTAATTCATGTAGACTTCTTATAGATAGAATTTTAATTCATGTAGACCTCCTCATGTAGGCTTTATCTTAGGCTGGACTCACAACACTAACATGCTACGGTAGAGTGGTGTATTGCAATCAACTATGTGTATCTTGGATTTTATTATGATCTGCATCTATTTGATGAATAGATATTCTATCAAAATATTATGCATGCTAGCAGAGTGTTCTAACTTATATTTAAGTGTAAAATAAAATCTCCAAACAGTTCAAGTTATTTCTAGTTACAAGTTTAGGAGTCCCAAGTTTTCAAAAAGTAGTTTATAAGCTAATCTAAATGAGCTAGGTTCACTAGCAAAAGCAGGAATTTTGTCAAGGAAGATCCAAAAAAATTAATAATTAAATACAATTCTTATATGTATTTATACTATTATATAAATATACTTATATATGTACATATTTATACTCTTATATATATAGGGAGAGGTTCAAATACAAACCTCACTATCCTAAAAACTAAAAACCAATCCTCTCCATTGGATCTAGATTCATCCAATGGCTGAGATTAAAGCTGCATAAGGGTAATTAGGTAAAATAAACAGCCCACTAAAGAGAGGTAATTAATGCTTCTTATTGAGTTCTCCATTTTCCCATGCAACTCTCCTCTCACGTTCTCCTCTCTCTCTCTCCTCCATTTCCCAAAAGCTTGAACCAGCCCCCTCTCTCTTCCTCTCTCTCACCACCACAAACACCACTAACTCCTCACGACGAACCGAAGCCGCTGAGCTCCCTCCAACTCCACTGCCCCTGAGCTCCCTCCGACGAACCGAAGCCGCTCTGACGAACCGAAGCCGCTCCCTCAGAACCGACGCCGTCAACCTCCTCTCCATCTCCTTCGCCACCTTCAAACAACCCAGATCCGAGCTCCTCCCATCCAAGCTTTTGCTGGAGTGAATCTGGATTCACTCCAGTGAATCTGTATTATATTGAAGCTCGATTCATTGGAGTGAATCCAGATTCACTGAATTGAATCCAGATTCAGTGAACTGAAACTCGTTATCAAACAATAGCAAATCTGCAAAAATAAAAAACAAAAAAGAATAATAAACTTATGGTAAAAAAACAAGCTATAAAATTTTATAACATGAAAAATTTTCACCTTTTACAGCAAAAAATTATGATTTTTAAGTGAAACTAGATTCACTCATGCGTTTATTGAAGTAAAAAACAAGCTGGATTCACTGCAGTGAATCGATATTCACTGCAGTGAATCGAGATTCACTAAAGTGAATCGAGATTCACTAAAGTGAATCGAGATTCACTAAAGTGAATCGAGATTCACTCATGCATTTATAGAACGTATTTGATGATTTTAAGCAAAAAGTTATAATTTTTATGGTAAAAACAAACACCTCACATAACTGAATCTGGATTCACTGCAGTGAATTCAATTATTTAGGACAGCAAAAATCGGGGATTCATTGCAGTGAATCGCGATTCACTGTAGTGAATCTCGATTCACTGCAGCGAATCTCGATTCACTGCAGTGAATCTCGATTCACTGCAGTGAATCTCGATTCACTGCAGTGAATCTCGATTCACTGGAGTGAATCTCGATTCACTGGAGTGAATCTCGATTTGTTTTAGCTTTCAAAATTTGTTGAAGTTGCGATCTTGGTTCTAGGATTTGTTTTAGCTTGGGGATTTTCCGATTGACAATAGCAAAAACAATTTGTATTACGATCTCGATTTGTTTAATAAGAGAATTTCTATTGAATTTCTATTGAATTTATATATATAATAAGAGAATTTCTATTGAATTTATATTGAATTTATATATATATACTTAGTCTTGTGATAAAATAGCAAAAGTCTGGGCAGTTTTTGTATACAATACTATTTAGGACGTTGCAGGAGAAAATCTCGAAATCCACGAAGAATTTCTATTAATGCAGTGAATTCAATTATTTAGGACAGCAAAAATCGGGGATTCACTGCAGTGAATCGCGATTCACTGCAATGAATCGCGCTTTTTAGGGTAATTGTTGAAGTTGCGATCTTGGTTCTAGGATTTGTTTTAGCTTGGGGTTTCTCTTATACTCGATCTTGGTTGTTTGTTTTGTTGGATTATCTTTCAAAATTTGCAATATTTTTTAGGGTTTCTATTAAAATATTTTAGAAATTGCAATCCTGGTTGTTTGTTGCAATCCTGGTTGTTTGTTTTGTTTTAGTTGCTGTCCTAAATAATTGAATTCAATGCAGTGAAGCGAGATTCACTGCAGTGAATCTCGATTCACTGCAGTGAATCTCACTTCACTAGAACCAAATCCTAGAACCAAGATCGCAACTTCAACAATTACCCTAAAAAGAAACCAAAATCAAATTGAAATTAAAGAAAATGGCGACGAACCGAGGGGGTGCTCGAGCTTGAAGGGTTGACGTTGGCGGATCTACGGGTTCGGCGTTGGCGTCGTCGGAGGTGGATGATGGCGAGGTGGCAGGGGGTGGAGGAGCTCGGATCTGGGTTGTTTGATGGTGAGAGAGAGGAAGAGAGAGGGCTGGTTCAAGCTTTTGGGAAATGGAGAGAGAGAGAGGAGAACGTGAGAGGATTGGTTTTTAGTGGTTCAAGCTTTTGGGAAATGGAGAAGCATTAATTACTTCTCTTTAGTGGGCTGTTTATTTTACCTTATTACCCTTATGCAGCTTTAATCTCAGCCATTGGATGAATCTAGATCCAATGGAGAGGAGAGGTTTTTAGTTTTTAGGATAGTGAGGTTTGTATTAGAACTCTCCTAACATATATTATATAATATATATTATAGCTAATATATAGTATTATTATATATATATATATTATAAGTAGTCAATATTATATATATATATATATAGATTATATATTAGTATATTATATTAATATTAATATTTTAATATATATATATATCAGTAGTACTTATATATAGCTATCATATATATATATGTATACATACATATATACATATTATATACATACATAGTATACACTATATATACATACATAGGTAGTACAGATATATACATACATATATTATAACATAACATAACTATAATATAATATATTATTATATATATATATATAGTATATATATATCTATAATTTAGTAATAATATTAAGTATTTTATACTATATATATATATATCATATATATAATATATATATATATATATATAGTATAATATACTATATAAGGAATATGGGTATATCTTGGCCAGGATCCTTGGTAGTGATGTGGACACATCTTGTCCATACATTCACACCTTGAATTGGGAGGCTCCATCTTCAAGTGTGAGGTATGGACCAAATGTGTCCACATCACTACCAAGGATTCTTGGTACCATAGTATAGCCCATTTTTCTCATATATAACATATTATATTATTATATTATATTATATCTATATATATATATGATATTTATATAACGTACTATATATATATATATTATTATAATATATATATATAATAGTTATATATAATATATTGTAAGGAGAGGTTCTAATTAAAAACTCCTTAGCCTAAAAACTAAAAACCAATATCATCATTGGATCTAGATGAATTCAATGGTTGGGAAATTAGTCAAACGTCAACAGATACATAGCATAATACCTCAACGAACACAAAAAATTTTTTTCTTTTTTTTGTATATTGTAGTAATCTGGATTCTGTAGTAAAAACGTGTCGTTGGAGGTAATGTAATTCTGGATCACTGTATGTGAATGACGTGTTCGTTAAGGTAGATGAATCTGGATTCATTGTAGTGACTGGATTTTCACTACGGTGAAGTAATTAATGCATTGTGTTAATGAGGTAATTATATACATGTGTCGTTGACTGTTTTGCGATCTAGCCATTGGATGATATGGTTTTTTAGTTTTTAGGCTAAGGAGTTTTTATTAGAACCTCTCCCTATATATATATATACTATAGTATATATATATATATATATATATAATATATATCTAATATATATATATATATATATATATACTACTATATATATATAATATAATGGATATAGTATATATATATATATATTGTGTGTTTGATTACTATTTGAACATAATTACATAACAAAAACTTTCAAAATTAACATTCAAAATATAGTGTTTACAATAATATTCTACTTGTTTTCATTTCTTAAAATTGTTTCATGACATATTTCTCATCAATCTATCTATATTTATATCTATATCTATCTATATCTATACTATTTATAAAAGAGGATTGAGGTGTTAAAACTTTTGATTGCCTCTTTTACCATTCCAAAAGTTAATAATTTCCAATAATGCCTTAAAATTTATTTAACTCATTCTATTTATTACGCTATAATTATTCTTACAATAAATATAAGAACTAACATGAAAAACTAGATATATATTATAAACTTTTATCATATTCCTCAAATTTTATTCAATTCATGCTATTTATTACATTATAACTATTTTTACAATAAATATAAGAACTAAAATATATCATAAATTTTAACCATGTTAATCTTATGTTAAATAAGATAAATATTTCACTTTAGATATTAGGTATTATACAATGTTTTTGTCGAAAGTCGCCTTCATTATCGATTTCATTATAACTTTAATCGTTTACAACAAATTCAAATAACAAAAATAAAAGTTATAACTCTCTTGAAAATAAACACAAGAATCGTTTATCGGTTCTTGCTTGCGTGGGTTCTTCGTCGGTGCCGGGGTTTATTCGTGGATAACCGCGGATCGGATCCAGTTGTCGGAAAATTAACGGAGCTCCTACTTTACTAAGGAAGTATTTGCTTGAAGCTCTAAAATCGACCGAACGAAATCAGTAGCTCTTCTCGAGATTAAGACTAAGCCTAATCTCAAGAATCAATAGCTCTTCTCGAGATTAAGACTAAGCCTAATCTCAAGAATCGAACGGACAGATTTGATGAGCCTTTACCGACTACCGTTTGAGTCGGGCTAGCATACAGATTATTTAAGTCTGTTCCACATGTAACGTTGTGCTAAGAGAGTTAACTCTCTTAGTGCTACGATATTGAATACATAGACTTCATCTTTCTCACAGGAATAGACTACCCGACGACATGTGTTAGACGTAGACTTAGGATTTTTGGCAAACCCTTAGCCTTTAACGAATTTGACGTGCCTTTACCGACTACCGTTCGAGTCGGGCTAGCATGCAGATTGTTTAAGTCTATTCTGCATGTAACGTTGTGCTAAGAGAGTTAATTCTCTTAGTGCGATATTGAATACGTAGACTTCGTCTTTCTTACGGGAATAGACTACCCGATAACGCGTGTTAGACGCTGACTCATCCTTACTCAGGATTCAGGATAAAAGTCCACAAACTCAGATTCTAGTGTCTTCTTCAATCAATGAAAGACTAAACTAGTAACACGTGTTAGGCATAGGCTTATCTCTATTTAGGACTCGAGATAAAATTCCCCGCGCGTGTAAGGCGTGAATTTTGGCGTTATGAATAACAACCTGTCATAATGTTAAATATGTAAGCTTTTGTCCATTTTATGACAAAGACTAACCGACAATGCGTGTTAGGCGCTGACTTATCCCTACTTAGGCTTCAGGATAAAAGTCTCCAGACTCGGATTATGGTATCTTTTTCAATCGGTGAAAGATTAAACCGATAATGTGTGTTAGGCGTAGGCTTATCTCTATTTAGGAGTTGAGATAAAGTTACTCGCATGTGTAAGGCACGGATTTTAGCGTTATGAATAACAACCTGCCATAATGTTGAATATGTAGGCTTTTGTTATTTTTACGATAAAAGACTAACCGATAACGCGTGTTAGGCGCTGACTTATCCCTACTTAGGATTCAGGATAAAAGTCCCCAGACTTGAATTCTGGTGTCTTTTTCAATCGGTGAAAGACAAAACCGACAACGCGTGTTAGGTGTTGACTTATCCCTACTTAGAATTCGGGATAAAATTCCCTGCGTGTGTGAGGTACGGATTTTAGAGTTATAATATTGAAATATTGTGTCTTCTCTTGGGGCAAAGACTATTGAAGAAGGAGCTACTGATTTCGTTCGGTCGATTTTAGAGCTTCCAAGGCATACTTCCTTAGTAAAGTAGGAGCTCCAGG